>NC_044556.1:62290175-62590175 GCF_007565055.1 Rhinopithecus roxellana
GGGAAGGAAGGAAGGAAGGAAGGAAAGGAGGAAGGAAGGAGGAAAGGAGGAGACGGAAGAAGAAAGAAAGAGAAAGAGATTAGAACGAGAGGAGGGAGGAAGGAAGGAAGGAAGGAAGGAAGAAGGAAGGAAGGAAGGAAGGAAGGAAGGAAGGAAGGAAGGAAAAAGAAAAGAAAAGAAAGAAGAGGGAAAGGAAGGAAAAATGGAAGGAAGGAAGGAAGGAATGAAGGGAGGGAGGGAGGGAGGGAGGAAGGAAGGGAAGGAAGGAAGGAAAGAAAGAAAGACAAAAAAAACTAAAGTTCCCACCACTGGGAACTAAATGAGGTGCTAAATGAGCCCAGAACAGTTTTATTGTCTACTTTGACAGGGAAGTACTGAATTCAACACAAAGTCCTCCAGTCCCTGTGCTCTCCTGCCCCAAACTGCGCAGATTCTCTTTCTATGCCACATGGCTACTGCCAGAGAATGGAGGACAGGTGGTGTCTGCAATTTAAGACTGTCTCTCCTGCCCTTCTCAATGCCTCTTTCCATGATATGAAATTAAAATCAGGTACTGTGATTACTCTCTTGATCTTTGGTTATTTTGACAGCGCTGTTCTGTGTACAGATAGTTGTTAAAATTTGGTGTTCTAATGTTGGGGGTGAATGGTGTAGGCTTCTATTCTGTCATCTTGCTCTGCTCTCTCTCTCATATTTATTATTTTATATAATTCTGTGTCCTTAAAAGAAGTTGAAAAAAGAAAGAGGATCAAGCATATACTATATAATTTTTTATATTTATCTTTCTGTAAATCTTATAATTTTCTTTATTTTCTCCTAAGGGTCTTAATTACCATCCTTTGTTATTTCCTAACTCAATACAAACGTATGTTTAGTCACCCGCTTTGTACTGTTCATGTCAACTATATTACATTTCTGTATGTTATATGCCCAATAATATATACACCACCAAAGATAACTGTGGCTTTAGCTAGACTGGCTTTGATTATCTCTTTCTCTGATCTCTTCTTCCTTCATCAAGCTTCCACCATGTCTATCTTTATTGTTATCATCCCAAACTCTTAGCCTACCTTAATTGTTAACTAATGGCCCTACTGTTTTCAAAAATGCTCTTGGTATAAATCCTCCACACCTTGATCCAATAAAATTTGTACCTCTTTTGCAGTGGTAGGGTATTGCCAGGCATTAAAGTTTGCTCTAATTTGAAGATGTGAAGAGGGCTCCTCTTAGCCTTCTCTTTCCCTGGTAAGCTATGTGATACTTTAAGCTAGGCTACTATTTCATCTGTTGCTACTAGTATCATGGAGCTACCTGCTCTTACTTTTAATTGCTGATCAATAAAACCTTTTCTATGATGTTTCTTTCTTTTTGGAAAAGCCACTTTGCCAATGTCTCAAAGCTATTTAAAGGGAAAGCAGCCCACATTCAAAGAGTCATACTCTACATGTGGGATGCTGAGTAAGGATTTTCTCAGCCCTCTCTTTCTTGTGTGGAACCTCTACCCACTGAGCAAACTGAGACAAGACTGATTAGGGCCCACTGTTCTCTGTCTCCTGGTCTGGAGTAGAGTTTTTGTTCTTTTGAGTTGGTTCAGGGTGGTGGAAAGGGAGCCCAGTCCTCTTGATTATGTCTACCTGGAATAGTTTATGCAGCATAAAGCTGTGGGTGTCATAAGAAATATTGGTGAACTGCCAGTCTTGGGGTGAAAATTTAACTTTAGTTGGAAACTTTGAGGAAGAGGAAGCCTTGTGTTCTTAGATGTAACATCCTGGACTAAAGCTTCTGTTATGCTAATCTGGAAAGGAATATCTTGTGGTTCAAATGCTGTAGACTCTCATCTTTAATACTGAGATTTTGTCATTTTCTATGAATATGTGTTTCTTTATCTGTTGTAAGTCTTATGACTATTTCCAGAAACTTCTGTTTATACATACACCTGTTAAATTTGTATTTCAGTAGGGAGAAGGTATGCCAAGCTGCCATTTCAGAAATCTTTGTTCTTTTTCACTGCAATGCTGCATTATTGTGTATCTCTTTAGTTCCCTAGTTTTTTCTTTGTTCTTTTTTTTTTTTTTTTTTTTTTTTTGAGACTCTTGACCACCAAAGATAAGAAAATGGCAAAAACCTTATGGAAAAAGTAGAGACACAATGTCAAACACACCTGTCAGAAGCTTCAGGGTTTTCTTTTTTTTTTTTTTTTTTTGGCGTCTTGACCTCTGAAGTCTAGCACACTTTCATATCCCTGATCTCCAATGTTTGTCCAGCCACATAAGGCTGTTATAGTTTTGATCTTCTTTCTGCCTGACCTCTAAGCTGCATACCAATTAAGAATCAGCAGTGTCTCAAAAAAACAAGCAACAGAGAATATCATGTTCACTTTGCTGCTTTTCTCTTCTCTGTGCTACATTGACCCTTAAATCTCAACTGTCTTGGATGCTTTTCAACACCTTCAAATGTCAGCATTTTTGGATTTCATCTAGTTTTTAGAGTTATATTTATTGTGTTTCTGTGCAAATCAGTCATAGGCAGCGTTCGCTTCTATCTAAACATTCTCAAATTTAAAAAATGCACCTTGAAGCATTTTTATAGATAAGTATCTGAAGTATGTCATGTTAACTGCATTAATGTACCTATAATTTTTGGCACAGAGATTTCCTCTTTTTTTTGTATTTTGTAATTTATTTATTTATTTATTTATTTATTTATTTATTTATTTATTTTGAGAGAGAGTCTCACTCTGTTGCCAGGCTGGAGTGCAGTAGTGCGACCTTGGCTCACTGCAACTTCCACCTGCCGGGTTCAAGTCATTCTTCTGCCTCAGCCTCCCGACCAGATGGGACTAGAAGCATGCACCACCACATCCAGCTAATTTTTGTATTTTTAGTAGAGAGGGGGTTTCACCATGTTGGTCAGGATGCTGTCGATCTCTTGACCTCATGATCTGCTCACCTCGGCCTCTCAAGAGATATTTTTAAATAAATATTCCAATTTATAATTAAATTAATGTTACATGCTTACTAGGAAATTGTTTCAGTTATCTTTTTTTTTTTAATATTGGCTGCTGGTGGTATGATTATCTCAGATGATTGAAGAATATCAAAATTTGGAAAAAAGATATAGCAGGAAGAATGTTTTATGCATTTCCATTTAGTTTTGTTATATCTTAGAAAATCATGTGATTCAAGGGTGAATTTGGTTATAGCTTTTAACGTAAATCTCACTTCAATTGAATTGCATGCACTGTGGTCAATCAATGTGTTAAATTGGATTGCTTTTTAAGTCTTCAAGGAGATTGGGTTAATTCAGCATTACTAGGAAAAGTTATTGTAAAGAAAGTCAGGACAACAGAGCAGAGAGGTATAATTTGTTATAATTGAAACAAACATTTGTCTCTGAAGAATGACTATAATTCTACATTTCCTTGAAAAGCAAACAAGGATTTTATAGTTACTAACAAAAAAATACACTTATAGGTAGATAAAGTTGCATTATGTTTTATTGCTGAGATACATACACAGGAATTTCCTATCATATGCTAAGACAGGCAATGGTGCAAAAAGAAGGAAAGTTCATGGAATAAATAAAATAATTTAAAAAGAACAGAAATAAAAGACAGGAAGAGTTCATGAGTTGTGCAGGGTTCTTTTCAAAGTATTGTATCACACTTTAATTGCATGTGTTTTCCTTCTAAGTTTGTTTATAAAATAACTTTGCATCTTAATAGTGGATTGTATCCTCAAATATATGAAATGTATTGATCTATTCTTCTCTGTGCTTAGCATACAATGCCTTGTATATCAACATGCTAGATAGATGTTTGTTCATGTTTAAATTATGAGATTTTTCACTTGTACTTAAACAGTAACTTCATATTTACTGTTTTAAAATAACGTATTAAAATTATCCCTTAATTTAAAAGTTTAAATCGTTAAACTTGCACATAAAGTTTTATGTGAAATCTACATTATGTGTTTAATGAATATTTAATATTCTGAATCCTTTAAAAGATTTAGAGAAGATCAATAACATATACTGGAGGTCTTCAGAAAATGTTTTCACTATTTAATGACATCAAAAATCTCTGATTACATTTTTGAGTATTTTTTTCAGCAAAGACATAACTAGTATTTGCTTGTAAGTTTCTGTTGATAAAATGCTGACATGGAAACTGTCAAGCCCCTGGAGTCGGCTGTTCACAAAGTCAACATTTAGAAAACAATACATTTTTCCTTCCCATTGATTTTCAATAAAATATTTTCCTATGATATTTCTTCATCTTATTTGGAGAACTTCAGACAATGTGGCAAATATTTTGGAGGTTATGGTTTCAGTAAAAGAACTATTATATGTATGTATTCTATTATGTATATATAATAATCTATTATATGTATGAAACTGCTATGAAATAAAGAGTTGAAATTATAGCTTTTAAGTCTGTTACTTCTTAGTGGAGTGATTTTGGGCTAAACAGTCCTTTTTTTTTAGAATTCACTGTGTTCATCTAAAACCTAGGATTCAGCTGAAAACTGAGTTCTCATAATTCCAACCATATCTGTTGTATTCTCTCTCTTTTGTTATAATCAGAATACAGTTATTTAAATTCTTATTATACATGTCAGAATATACTTTGAGAGTTTTTACAATAATTATAATGTTTGGAGGATAAAGGCACCCAAATGAGAAGTCATTGTTTTTAATCATTTACTTGGAGAATTAATCATGACTATGTGAATGTGTTGGCAGCAATTAATTGTTAAGACAATGCCATATCCATTATAAAAATTATATAACATTTTATTCTACAAAATATAGGAATAAAGGAAGGGATGGCACAAAAATATAAAGGAAGTTTTACAATCCAAAGTATATTTCACCAACAATGCACTACATCGGGGCCTTTGTTAACTTTCTCAGCATAATTTTAGATAGAGTAAGCAGAATTTGCGACAAATTCCATTTTAACATTTTTTTAAATCCTTTGTATAACATAAGGAAACATTTTAGTCATGTAGCAAACTTATAGAAATAGTTTTTGGTCTGCAATAAAATGGATATTAATCCCATTACTAGTCAGCATCTGCTTTGGGTATAGAATACTGAAATCATATAGATATTGAAATGATGCATGCCAATTACTTAAGAGCCATTAAACTGGCCTAATTGGGTTGCTGTGTAAAGATTAGACTATCTTTTCTGCCATCCTGGATATAAAGTGTGTATCTATCTGCAATTTAAAAAAGAAAAAATATTTGAAGAATCATTTGACTATCATCAGCCAAATACCTTGCATATTATGTCTTTCATTTCACTTTGTAATTGTAGGTATAAGTGATGCATCTCACCCTTACTTCCTTTATTTTTGTCTATGTGTCTAATAACTTGGAATCCAGAAGAGCTATTTGAATAATTTGTCCCTCTTTCTGGATAAACCAAATCATTACTTGACAAAACAAGGACGTAACTCGTTAATCAATAGTGCCTACATTCGAGCATGACACAATGATCTTGAAATATCTGACGGCCAGATCACAAGGTCAGGAGATTGAGACTATCCTGGCTAACATGGTGAAACCCCGTCTCTACTAAAAAATACAAAAAAAAAAACTAGCCGGGCGAGGTGGCAGGCGCCTGTAGTCCCAGCTACTCGAGAGGCTGAAGCAGGAGAATGGTGTGAACCCGGGAGGTGGAGCTTGCAGTGAGCTGAGATCCGGCCACTGCACTCCAGCCTGGGCAACAGAGCAAGACTCCGTCTCAAAAAAAAAAAAAAAAAAAAAAAAGGAAATATCTGACCATGCTGCATTGCCATAATATAGTTGATTGAAATAAAACTTATGTATTTTTGTGTGCTTTTGAAATTTGTAGTCTCCTGGTCTGAATTTTTTTGAACTAATGTGGTGAATATAGCATAATGAAACTTATTTGGGTAAATAGCAAATTGCATTTATTCATTGCTGCTATGGAGTGTTTGATTTATTGTAATCAAAACGTGATTCTTAGGATGTCTTGCAGACAACATAATCTTAAATATGGAAATCTCTAAAGACTCCACTGAAAAGCTATTAGAACTAAGAGAAACGTTCAGTTAAATCACAGGATACAAAATCCACAATAAAAAATCAGTAGCATTTCTAGGCAGTGATAGTTAACAGAAAAAAAAAATTATTATAATAGTTCCAAAAAATAATATATCTAGGAATAAACTTAACCAATGAGGGGAAAAATATCTACACTGAAAACTACAAAAATTGATGAAAGAAGTTGAAGATAATACAAATAAATGGAAAGATATTTTATGTTCATGGACTGGTAAAGTTAAAATTGCTAAAATGGTCATAATGCCCAAAGTGATCTACAGAGTTAATACAAGTCTCGTCAAAATATCAATGACATTCTTTATAGAAATAGAAAAAGAAATTCGAAAATTTGTAGGGAACTACAGAAGACCCTGAATAACCAAAAACAATCTCAAGCAAGAAGAACAAAGCCCAAGGCATCATACTATCTGACCTCAAAATACACTACAAAGCTTAATACCCAAAACAGTCTGTTTTAAAAATAGACTTATATACCATTGGAACATAATAAAGAGCTCGGAAATAAATGCATGCACCTACAGTCACCTGATGTTTGACAAAGATGCCAAGAAAGCACAGTGGGAAATACAGTCTCTTCAATAAGTAATGCTAGAAATATTGGATATCCACATGCAGAAGAATGAGACTAGACTCCTACTGCTCACTCTGTATAAAAATCAACACAAAATCGATTAAAGACTTAAATGTAAAACCTGAAACTATGAAACTGCTAGAAGTAAATATATAGCAATGCTTCACAACGTTGGACTGGCAAGGATTTATTTATTTATTTTTTTCAAATAAGACCACAAAAGCACAGGCAACAAAAGCTTATAAATTGGATTATATTAAACCAAAATGCTTTTGCATAGTAAAGAAAACTATTAACAGAATTAAGGGACAATCTACAGAATGGAAAAAATTTTGCAAACTATACATCTGACAAGGGTATAATATCCAGAATATAAGGAACTTTAAAACTTTGCAAAACCCCAATAACCCAAAGAAAACAGGGAAAATACCTTAATACACATTTCTCAGTAAAAGACAAACAAATGGCCAACAGGTATATGAAAAAATGTTCGACATCACTAATCCTCAGGAAAATGCAAATTAAAACCAGAGTGAGATAGACCTCATTCCAGATAGAATGGTTATTATCAAAACCACAAAAGAAAGCAAGTATTGACAAGTATTTGGAAAAAAATAGAACACTGTACACACTGTTGGTGAAATTGTAAACTTGTACAGAAGATAAAAAAGAGAATGATGGTTACCAGTGGTTCTAAAGGGTGGTGGGAGAGGGGAATGGGGATGGTGAATGGGTACAAAAATATAATTAGATACAACAAATATGATCTAGTATTTGATAGCAAAACTGAGTGACTACAGTCAGAAATAATTTGTTACACAATTTAGAATAACCGAGGGAATACAATTAGAATGTTCCTAATACAAATAAACGATGAATGCTTTAGATGATGGATACCTCATTTACTCTGATGTGAATATCACACATTGTATATACTAAAATATCTCATGTATCCCATATAGTAATAACATTCCATTACATATAGTAATGGAATACTGTTCATCCACAAAAAGGATGGAATTCTGTCATTTGCAACAACAAGGATGAACCTGGAGAACATCATGTTAAGTGAAACGAGCCAAGCCTGGAAAGGCAAATACTGTATGATCTCACTCATGAAGAATCCAATAAAAAAGAAAAGTTAATATCATCAATGCAGAGTAGAACAGTTGTTAATGGGGACTGGAAAGCAGGAAGGAAGATGAGGAGAGGTTGGTCAAAAGGGAAAAGTTGCAATTAGATAGGAGGAATAAATTCTGGCATTCTACTGCATAGTAGGGTGACTATGGTTCATAGTAAAATATTGTCTGTTACAAAATAGCTAGAAGAGAGGCTTTGACTGTTCTTACTACAAAGAAACGATACATACGTGGAATCATGGATACACTAACTACCCTGATTGGCTCTTTATACTATATAGATATGTAAAAAATCACCAAAATATACCCCATATATATGCATAATTAAATGTCATTAAAAATTAATTAAAATATTTCTTAATGGTCCGTAATTTTATAGAACTGAGATAATATGAAAAATAATTTTAAGGTGATAACAAAAATACTCTTTAAAAAACTAAATAAAGATGCTAAAGTAAACTTTGAATAGCACAACTTCACTGTATTTACTAAAGATATACCTCTTAACAAGACATAAAATTATGACTATAAAAATTGCTTGCCTTTTTTAGAGGTATGTTTCAAATGCAGAACTGAGTGATTGATTCTGATATATCTTTGACTGTAAGACCTGGCTTTTAGGAATACATCAAATTTCAGTGAAATATTACTAGTTACAGTTAATTTTATAAAGATTTTCTTTACTATTTTTATTGTGAGAAATAGAAAAACATTTCATAGATGAGATTTCTTCACTGCATATACTAATAATGGTTGTATGGATGAACATGATGGCTGCCTCACTTCCTTTCATTCCCCAGCCAAGAGTCAAGATGCAAGGGACCAAGAAAACAAAAAGTTAATGACTTTAAGGACAAGATCTGTATTAAGCACCAGTTGTTGCTAGCCACATGCCTCAAAGACCAGAACTCAGTTCTATAAGCATATTTAGCCACAAAGAAGAAAATGAGAAAATTTAGTTGCTACCAAATAGCAATTTGTCATGCTAAATTTCTTTTACTATGAAAGAAGAAAAAAAACCGAAATGAGAGTGGGGAGTGTGTAATGCCAGTATGAAAAACCAAAGGATTGCCTTAGTAATTAGTTTTTATATAATTCAGAGGAAACCATATTGTCAAATTGAATGGAAAAATTTTAAAAACAATAAATCCATAGCTACAATATTCTTTCTGCATTTTTGATATTTCAAATATTCAAAATAATTACAGATTACAAGAATGCTTCCGTCAGGCCTTATCAGATTTCCACATTAGTAATGCAGTTTGGCATAAGAAGTAACACATAAACTCTAGGGACTGTTTGATTCTTAGACCAACTACTTGCTACTCTGTAAATTTATGCAAACTTCTTTATCTCCTTGTGTATTAGTTTTCTCATTTACAAATTAAAAAAAAATACTAATATGCCTTTTGGATTGCGTAAGAATGTTATGAATAAGCATATATGTTATTGCCTGGACTATGATAAGCATATGTATAGGCTGGCCTAACTACTTACCATTTATATTATATCATCATTAACATTCCTAAGTTCAGATATCTGTTATAATTTTATACCTTGAATAACATACACATTTATCCTTTTTAAAATAACTGTATTTCAAGACATTGCAAATATTAAAATGAAAATATAAAACATGTTTAATGCCCAGAATACCTTATTTAAACATAAATGCCTGCTTCCAGAGAACTATTTGCAATAAGATAAAATTTTTGGTATTACAATGTCAACTGTATAATATTATTTTTAAAAGTTCTGATGTTAGGCACTGATGAAAATTGGAAATTTCTAAATACTTTATTAAATATTTTGATAAATGCCAATTCTAATATTAGAATTTATTTTATAGGAAATGAAATTCAGTTAATCTACATGTATATTTGGATACGATTTAATTTAAAAAGGATAAAACCAGGATATTTAAACATTTTTTTAAAAAGTATTCAGTATATTCACTTTATTACTTATAGCTAGAAAGTGAATGATATGTTTTGGTATTAAATGCAAAATTGTCTAACAATGTTTCATTCAGAAATCTGACTGGGACAGTTATTGATGAAGTTATTTAGATGAAACATAAAAGCATTATTGTAAAAGACCCTTTAAGAAGTTTGCAAGATCTATGTGATGCATGTCTATCACTGGATACTATCTAGTACTTGAAGTTTAAAAATTGCAAATGTTGTTCTTCCAATCTTTCTCATTCCCTTATACTTACAGAATTAACCCACAACCATCGGACCAAGTGAGAATATTTCAACTGTCATATGCCACTAGTTGTTCATATTCATCAATCACTCTAAATCTTGCATTATTATTTTATTTCATATGGCTCTCCCATTATTCTGTTTCCCTGAAATTTTATAACGATATTTTAATGGGTATACTTTTTTTTTTTAGTTTAATCCCTTAGAAACCATCCACCATACTGTTGCCTTAATCTTTCTATATCAAACCAAATAAAGAATTTTTAATATTTTACATTTAAACCATTTTCAATAGCCTTTTAAATAAAGACTGGGTGCAATTATAAGGGATATAATACCATTTATACTCTACTGCTTTTTTCAGTCTGATATTTTCTCAGCTCCACATCTTATATTAATAATATTATCATTTTTAAATGATGCTGAAGTGATTCCAGTCTTTTCAAATCACCACAGTTGTTCACATTTCCACCATGTCTTTCTGCTGGTAATTTTTCAGCTTAACCTGGATTGAATTTTTATTTTCTCTGTCTGAAAAATTGCTGCTTGTTAATTATTTTGACAGTCATCTCTGGGAACATTTTTCGTAGCTTCTCAGCGATAGTTTACTCTTCTTTTTCTTTTTGCTTGCTAAGGTTCAGGTTCAGTTTGATCATAAACCTATTAGAATACTTACATCTCTTCAGAAGAATATGTTTGTTTAATTGAGGACCAGTATCATGTCTAAATAATTACCTTATTTCTATGAAATGCAGAGAACAATCCTTCATTTTTTTTTTTTTTTTAAGTTAGGGACAACTCACCCAGGCTGGAGTGCAGTGGTGGGATCATACTTCACCGAATCCTTGAACTCTTGGGCTCAAATGATCCTCCCATCTCAACTTCAGGAGTAACTAGGACAATAGGCACTCACCACCATGTCTGGCTAATTTTTATTTTTATCTTTGGAGACTGTATCTCTCTATTTTGCCCAGGCTGTTCTCAAGTGTCTTGGCTTTAAGCCATCTTCTCGCCTCAGTCTCCTGAGTAGCTAGGATTACAGGCATGAGCCATTGCACCCAGCTGACAATCCTTATTAGCAAATAATTTCTAATAAACTATTTATAAATTAGCATAATGTAATAATAATATAATACATTTACAATAATTTTTAATGTAATAAATTTTATCCAATATTTTTAATGTAAATTAACTTTTTAACATAATAAATATATACAATAAAATTGTATGCAATAAATGTACAATATTTTATAATGTAATAAATTTTATAGATTGATAATTTCAGAGTATGGGAAATGTGATGGACTATGGGATATATTTTATTGTTACATACTGGTAGCAATAAAATAAAGCCACTGGCTGGGTGCGCTGGCTCATGCCTGTAATCTTAGCACTTTGGTAGACTGAGGTGGGTGGATCATGAGGTTAGGAGATCAAGACCATCCTGGCCAACATGGAGAAACCCCGTCTCTAATAAAAATACAAAAAAAAAAAAAAAAAAAAAATTAGCTGGCTGTGGTGGCGTGTGGCTGTAATCTCAGCTACTCGGGAGGTTGAGGCAGGAGAATTGCTTGAACCTGGGAGTCAGAGGTTTAAGTGAGCCGAGATCATGCCACTGCACTCAAGCCTGGTGACAGAGAGAGACTCCGTCTCAAAAAAAATAAATAAATAAATAAATAAAGCTACCAAGGAGATATAGATTAAGCTATCATTACTTTATAAGACAGTATATATACATATACTTGTATACTTTATAATATACTTTTTATATATTTGTATACTTTCTTATATACACATGTGTTATATATACATATATGTATACATACGTATATACTTATGTATAAACATGTAAGTATACACACTTTCTTATATATATATATATATTTTTATAAACTAATGGAAGCTTAATCTATGTCTCATTGGTAGATTTAATTTATTTCTTATCAATATGGCTTGATGGTTATATCATTTCAGCACACTTAAAAGTAATTAATTTAAGAAAATTATGACATTGCATTCCATTATGTGGGTGTAACATAATATACTTAATCAATCTCTTTCTTAGATTTTTAGTTGGCTGGAATATTTTCTATATTCATTATACACATATATGTGTGCATTATTTTAGGATTAAATTTTATGATTGCTGGGTCAAATGTGTAAGCATTTATCTTTAAATTGAAAAAGTTCATTGAATTTACCTCCATAAATAGTATGCAAATTTATTTTATAAGCAGCCTTCTGTGAAATTTTTGCTTTAATTAATAATTTGAAATATGTTGTTATAAAGTTTTTGATTCTCCAATTCTGATTTCATATACAGTAGTTCATTTTAGATTAAATTCAATAGTTTTCTTTTACAATAACTATGTTTAAGAAGCTTTTTACAGATTTATACCAATAACATACCTTTTCTATTGGGTTGTTGGTTTTCTTCTCATATATTCTTATTATCTTATATATTCTCCTTTCAACTTAGCAACATTAAAGTCATGCCATCTGTCCGGAGCCATGAGGCCCAGAATTAGCCGACAGACAGAACATTTCCGGGTTCTTTATTACAAACCTTTCCCGCGCGCACCTAAACCCTTCCCGGGCGCGCCTAAACCCTTCCGGCGCGCTCCTAAACCTTTCCTGCGCGCGCGCTAACTTTTCCCGCGGGCGCACAAACATTTTTCCCTCCCAGGAATATATGCAGCCTACAGCGCAGGTGGGATCCCGCGCCCGGGAAAATTACAAACCCACGGCGCATGCGCAATTGTAATTTGAGTAAGCCCAGCCTCCTGTCACCGCCCTGGCCCAACCTCTTCCTCTGCCAGCCTATATAAGGCATTGCACCGCCACCATTAAACGAGACTTGATCAGGCTATTTGTGTTGTCTCCATTTCTCATGTTTTCTTGTCTCCTCCATTCCCACTCCCCCTTCCAGGGTCTGTTCGACTGTCCTGCAGGTTGGGACACCTGGCGGATATCACTCTTTAACTGTTGATCTACAGATCCCCTTGTAGAAATACTTTTTGTTCTCTCAGTAATATTTCCACAACAAACACCCTGCCAATTATCTTGACTATTTCAACATCCTTATCTATACCTGGGCTTCTCAATTCCTTAACCTACTTTTAGTAGATCTTCTCATACACATTACCATCCATAGCCATGGTTGTGAATCAAAATGTCTCAACCATTGTTTTGATATAATGATCTTCTCAGCAATTAGGGGATCCAGTTGGAACCATGGTACCTATAGTATCTGAACAGTCTGCTCTGAGGCTCTTTAAGAGAATGGGCTAAGCAGAGCAACAATGATGATGTCATACAGTCCCAAGGCGGAGCAAACACAAGTATCCAGGTCTAGCATTGTTTATTTGATGATAACTCTATGTATGACTAGCAATACACCTCACAACCTGGATATCTACTTCAGCAGACAACTGCAGAACAGTAGTTCACCATAGAAAATGAATTTCTGGTAGGCTGGATGAATTTATGTTCCATTCACTGAAAAAGAGAATAGTGCGGCCAAGCACAGTGACTCATGTCTGTAATCTCAGCACTTTTGGAGGCCAAGGTGGGCAGATCACGAGGTCAGGAGATCGAGACCATTCTGGCCAACATGGTGAAACTCCATCTCTACTAAAAGTACAAAAAGTAGCTGGGTGTGGTGGCGTGTGCCTGTAACCCAGCTACTCAGGAGGCTGAGGCAGGAGAATCACTTGAACCAGGGAATCAGAGGTTACGGCGAGTAGAGATCATGTCACTGTACTTCAGCCTGGCAACAGAGCGATACTCCATCTGAAAAAAAATAAAATAAAATAAAATAAATAAAAAAAATAAAATAAAATAAAAAAAGGAACAGTGCATGGTATACAACTGGGTAGGATTAAAGCTAGAGAAGCAGGAGGGAAAAGTTTTCAGTATAGTCACTTATCTCTGTTTTCTCTGGCATTTGCTAATTCAGTAAGTCTTCTAAACTACACATAAGACAATTGCTCTAAATTAGCTTTGCAAATTGCAGAATCATTATGTTAGAAATACTTGAAATGCAAATATTCATTTGTTTTCAAATTATTTCACATTATCCAAAATATTTTAGTGAAATGCTAGTTCAAATCTTTCATCCACTGTTGTATTGGTTGGATTATAATCTCATTAATGGTGACAATAATGAGAATAAGAATTATAATTAATGAAGATGAATGTACGGCAAATAACCAAATGAAAAATTGTTCAGTCTCATTAATGAAATAATTACAATCTCAATATGGTGTCACAAAACCTTTACTAAAATGGATAAAATTAAGAAGACCTTATATATTTTGAACCAGCTCCTTCATATTACTGAAGGGATGCAATCATTTTAAAATCAACAAAATATTTGTTCTTTGTTTTTATGTTCAAAAAAAAAAAAGAAAGAAAGAAACGAAGTTCAAGGTGGGAATAACTGGTATGCCGAAGCTCCTTGTAAAAAAAATAAGTGGGTTTGATTGTTGGTTTTTATTTTCTGAAAGTATTCATGAATGAGGACTTCATACACACACACACACACACACACACACACATACACACACTAATCAAAACTGCAATAGTAATGTTTGTTAGCATCCTGATGCTACTCTTTAATACCATATGTAGTCATAAGAGTAGCATAACCAATTGGTTCCCTTACACTCATAATTTCTTTGTATATGAACTAAGGAGTCATTAAAATAAAAGTGATTCATAGTAAAGGAATAAATTTAGTGTCATTTCCTTTGTTAATTTATTTTAGTTTACTTTTTTATAAATTTCAAATTATTGTAGATTCAGGGGCTAAATGTGCAGTTTTGTTACATGAGTATGTTGTGTAATGCTGAGGCTTGAGATGTGATTGATCTCATTTTCCAAGTAGTGAGCATAGTACCCAATAGATAATTAGTTCTTCAACCACTGCCCCCTTTCCTCCCTCCCTCTTTCTTTTAGTGGTAGCAAGTGACCTTTGTTCCCGACTTTATGATCATGTGTACCCAATGTTTAGCTCCCACTTATAAGTGAGAACATGAGGTATTTGGTTTTCATTTCTGTCTTCAAGTATATACATCACATTCACACATTTTCAAAGTTTCAAATCCAACGTTTTTAATAATAAGTCACTTGTCAAAATTGAACTGGGAAATCAATAGGCAAGAAAAAAAGCAATGGGCTGGGAGTGGTGGCTCACGCCTGTAATCTTAGTACATTGGAAGGCCCAGGTGGGTGGATTACCTGAGGTCAGGAGTTCGACGCCAGCCTGACCAACATGTGGAAACCCCGTCTCTACTAAAAATACAAAAATTAGCCAGGTGTGGTGGCACAGGCCTGTAATCCCAGCTACTTGGGAAGCTGAGGCAGGAGAATCGCTTGAACCTGGGAGGCAGAGATTGCGGTGAGCCGAGATCATGCCATTGCACTCCAGCCTGGGAAACAGGAGTGAAACTCTGTCTCAAAAAAAAAAAAGAAAAAAGAAAATCTTCTAACAAATATCAACACAAGCTTTTAAATGATATCAAGTATCATTTACATCACTGTCAGCAACTGTGTGTTTAAATCTTAGAAGCAGCTATGTAACACATATTATTCTAAATTACATTTGCTCCAATATTGGACATTTTTGCTAGAGTTACTCTTCTCTAAAAAAGAAAGTATAGGCCGAGAGCGGTGGCTCAAGTCTGTAATCCCAGCACTTTGGGAGGCCGAGACGGGCGGATCACAAGGTCAGGAGATCGAGACCATCCTGGCTAACACGGTGAAACCCCGTCTCTACTAAAAACTACAAAAAATTAGCCTGGCGATGTGGCGGGCGCCTGTAGTCCCAGCTACTCGGGAGGCTGAGGCAGGAGAATGGCGTAAACCCGGGAGGCGGAGCTTGCAGTGAGCTGAGATCCGGCCACTGCACTCCAGCCTGGGCGACAGAGCGAGACTCCGTCTCAAAAAAAAAAAAAAAAAAAAAAAAAAAAGAAAGTATAATTATAACAAAAATAACAAAAATTACCTTGAATAGAGTAGAATCTTGACAATTTGATAGAAAAGTGTAAGGTATCACTTTCAGCTCGTGACCCAAGGCATTATCACAGTATGTTCAGGTTACAGGTGATTTACACGTGCACACACACACACACACACACAATTTTTTTTTTTTTAAAGAAGAAAGCCACTAACATTACTTCTTTGTTTATATGCTTGCATGAGAATCCATTTATTAATTTTTGTCTCCTGATCTTTAGGTCTTAAACTTCAGGGATGTTGAGAACAATCACAATAGAGATATGTAACATCTCTTATTGCTTCACCAAGCACAAAAGTGTTAGGAGTAACCCTAAGGGAAAATCCACTTTCTTGCTGTGTACTTAAAAATCATTTATGTTCCCTTGATTCAGCATTCAAGCAGGTCATACTAACAGAGCAATGCAATTAACCTTTCCTAAAATTAAATGTGCAAATATTCTATGCAGTATTTGGTTAGAATAATTCTCCATCATTAATAATATGTTAGAAGAGTAATTTTCTATCATCTGCTAGGCAGTTTAAAGATTAATTATAGAGTTACATTTTTATTTTTTAACAAATTATCTGTTTTCAGAGGCAAGAGGATCATAAGTGTGTGTGTGTGTGTGTGTGTGTTTCTCTAATTTTTTCACATTTTCAAGAGCGCATAAGTCCTTCTTAAGAAAATGAGATGGAAATAGACATATAATTTTTTGAGAATACACTTGTATATTTAATGATCAGTTTCATTAATGTTCTTTTCTAAAGTAATGCACATTTATTAATTTGACACACATTTACTTAGTACCTTCTGTAAAAGTTCAATGACAGTGCTGAATGTAAGAGAGACTTCTTATCCTCCAAAGCTATCTGTCTATAAACAATACTAAATACAAGTAATTCAAAAAACAAAACGACATGTATATATATTTATATGGATATTTTGTTTATATATAGTGTTATATATGTATAACCATTATATATGTCATTCAGGTAGATTATTTCTTTCATATATGTGTGTAATATACTGTGGTTTTGCCACATAGTTATAAAATTATATATAAGTAAGCAAATGAAACATGTTCTTTGGAAGTAAATATTATTTTGTTGGGTTAGCTGTTGTTTACTCCAATTCCCACAATTAACTAAGGAATATACTTTAATAAATAATTGATATCATAGTGCATAAAACAAAATTCTATTAAAACATATTAATTTACAACTTGCATATGAAATATAGTTCTAGATATGCTAAGATCATAAAGCTAGACATATTAACCCTTTGTTGCAGGACTTTTTCTTAGTTCAGCTAAAGACGGCATTCTTGTGCATCCAGGGCCATGAAAATTTAGACTCACAGATGGTTTAAAGTGTGAGTAAAGCAGGATTTTATTGGGTGAAAAGGGGAAAATAGAGGAAACAGGAATCCTCTCCAAGGCCAGACTGCCCTGCTAGAGTGCTTCCTGCCTGGGAATTGGAATACCAGGTTCCACACGGGAAGAGGAAGGGCCAGTCTCCTCCCTGCTGCAAATGTTGTTAACTTCCCAAGGCTCCACCTCAGTGGATAGACTGATTGGAGTTTCTCCAGGGAGCCCCTCCCACCTGGCTGTCTCACCTTTAGTGACAAAGAAAGGCCTATGTAACTGCTAATCACATTAAACAGCTTATTTCAGTTGGTAGAGTTTTTGTATAGTAAATTCAAATCAAGACATCTTTTTAATATAGTGCTGTGAAAATAAATCCCTTGACCTTCATTAGCATTAACACAAATGGAAAAAGCATATGAATGAGAAGAAAGTTATTATAATTTTCATAATACTATCTTTAATAACAAGATTTCCTTTTTATAAATCAATAATTACAATAAAGAAATATGTTTGTGGACATCTTGAATGTTTATTGAGAAAGAAGCTCAAGGTACTGCATTTTATCCCATCTTAATATGTCAGCATAAATCACAAGGTATTGTAAAATATTAATTAATAGTTTTTAATTGTGGGAGAAAGAAAATTATTGCAACTGACAATGTAAATCTTCAAAGGACTGATTTTCTTTGTTTGTTTCTTTTGCTGTTAAACCACTGTTATGGAATCAGGTTTTATGAATTAATATTTGCAATGATTAACATAAAAGAAGATAGTTCATTTCTGTTAATGTAATACATTAGCCATTTTAAATCAGGCAATCTCAGAAATATAACAGTAGAATTACAGAAGTACACAGTAATATGTTGTACAATGTAATATCTGACCTTCCCATGAAAATTTACTGTTTATTTTGTATAAGATATTTAATGCAATGTCCATTGACAGAACAGAAAGATGGCACAGAGAGATTTTCAAATTAATATTTATTTTATCAGTTATTAAAAATACATTTGTTCCATTTCACTTCATTCCTTATTTATGTAGTTCTTTTGAGTACTACATTCTAGTCACTTTCTAAAACTGAACACATCCATTCCAATCAACAGGAGTTGATAGCCGTGGACGTGTGGCCTACAATGACAGTTGTTTAAAATAATATAATTCATACATAATATACATATGATTCACTATTCCAAAGACAGCAACTTAACTTTCTATCTGAAGTTCAATTATATGTTTAGGTAAATTGCTGGAAAAGATACAAGTATAAATGCAATGACTAATCTCTGCTCTATTGTTTTCAAGTCCTATCCCACATTATCTTTTTTTTTCCAAGATGTATATGGAAACTTCCAATTTTCTTCAACTTTCCTGTTCTTTACTTTTTGATTTACTTTTTCATCTCATTCACTTTTTCCTTTTGCTTTCTAATATGCCTTTTTTGTCTTCCTTGGGGTTTTCTAATTAATAATTTTGTTTCTCATTCCATAGCACATTCCTGTGACACTGCCAGCCCAGGTAATTAACTAACATGGTTTTGTACTTTCATATATTTTATGTTTCAGCTAATTACAATTTGTCATGGCATTCTCAGAGGCCGTTGAAGCAGAGCAATTCCATCTAGAGTAGAGGCTTGGTAAAATAAGGCTGAAAACTACAGGGCTGCATTCCCAGATGGTTAGGCATTCTAAGTCACAGGATGAGACAGGAGGTCAGCAGAAGATACAGGTCATAAAAATCTTGCTGATAAAACAGGTTGCAGTAAAGAAGCCAGCCAAAACCCACCAAAACCAAGATGGTGATGAGAGTGACCTCTGGACTTCATCACAGCTGCACTCTCACCAGCGCCTTGACAGTTTACAAACGGCTGGCAACATCAGGAAGTAGCCTTATATGGTCTAAAAGGGGGAAAAATGAATAATCCCCCCCAAGAAATAGCAATAAAAATGGGCAACCAGCAGCCCTCAGGGCTGCTTTGTTTATGGAGTAGTCATTCTTTAATTCCTTTACTTTGTTAATAAACTTGCTTTCACTTTGCACTGTGGATTTGCCCTGAATTCTTTCTTAAGTAAGATCCAAAAACTCTCTCTAGGGTCTGGATCCATACCCCTTTGTGGTAACAGCATCAATATACAAATAAATATTGCCATTATCTTGGAATACATGAATTCTGAAAATCGACATCTAAATATATTAGTTTACTTAACATAAACTTATACAACATGGAATATAGTGCTCAAGTAACTTAGAAGAAATCCGTAAGCCAGTAAAAGGCAATCTCAGAGAAAATAAACAACAGTATGTACACATATATATATATAATATATGCAATATATATATATTGTTTTCTCATTAAATGTTTATTTTATTATTACTAAAAAAGTTGTTGAGAATAATTAACTCCTAGTCACAACTTACACTGATACATGATAAAAATATTGGATATACAATTGATGAAGTAAATCAATTGGTTCTTTTCACTGGAACTTTTTATTATGAACAAGCACTTAACTATTTTACCTTCAAGCAAAATCAAGTTAAAAAAATAGGTAATTTTTGAAATAATTCTGCCTAGCAATTTTGCTTTGTCTACCTAGATAATTAAGAAAAGCAGTTTTTTTATTCTAATTAGCAAGATAACTTATTTTATTTACATTTACTTAGTAGACACGCTACTATCATAGTAAAAAGTGCACTGGGCAAAGTTAAACAGGTTTGAAAAAAGACTGTATTCAAGACTATTGCAACAGCTGAGAGACTAGAACTGAACTGCATTAAAACAAAGGGTGGGAGAGCTTTGCACTGAGGTGGAAAATAGACCCTCTGCATTTCTAACTGGCCTTACTCAAAGGAAAAGTAAACTTTCTCAAGTCTTCATTAAGAAGGTAATTTTGGCCGGGCGCGGTGGCTCAAGCCTGTAATCCCAGCACTGTGGGAGGCCGAGACGGGTGGATCACAAGGTCAGGAGATCGAGACCATCCTGGCTAACACGGTGAAACCCCGTCTCTACTAAAAAATATAAAAAACTAGCCGGGCGAGGTGGCGGGCGCTTGTAGTCCCAGCTACTTGGGAGGCTGAGGCAGGAGAATGGCGTAAACCCGGGAGGCGGAGCTTGCAGTGAGCTGAGATCCGGCCACTGCACTCCAGCCTGGGTGACAGAGCGAGACTCCGTCTCAAAAAAAAAAAAAAAAAAAAAAAAAAAAAAAGAAGGTAATTTTACAGCATGGAGCAAGACACTCACTAAATTTAGGTAGAGCCTTGCCTTCCACAGAGACTAAAATATGTCCATACTGTTTCTTGATGATGACCTTTGAAAGGCATGGCCCCCACATCCTTAAAGAAGACACACTTGGGTTTTAAAGCCAGCAAGAGTCTTTTCAAAGATTTACATTTCAAAGAAAGAAAGAACTTAACAATTCCAAGTTTTCAGCAGTACATACTCCAGGAAAACAGAGGTCAGGGGCTTAGAAATAAAAAGAAGCTTGTCTAAATGTGGTCAAGTTGAGGGAAACATTACGTCTTCCATGGTCATTAGATATAACAATAAGGTACCACATAATAACTTTCTCATTAATATTTTAAAAATTAGGTATTTACTTGTAGTCTCAGCTACTTGGGAGACTGAAGCAGGAGAATCACTTGAACAGTGTAGGCGGAGGTTACAGTGAGCTGAGATGGCACCACTGCACTCCAGCCTGGTGACAGAGCAAGATTCCATCTCAAAAAAAAAAAAAAAAAAAAAAAAAAATTAGGTATTTACTATAAAATGTTTGCCTAACAATCTTTATAGTTCTGCTTACGTTAGCTATTTATTTCAAACAAGCTTTTTAATTATGTTTCCATAAGTGTATTCATATCCATCTTATCTATTTATTTTAAGGCATTATAATTTGATATTTCACTATTTTTGTCAATAAAGACTTCAATGATTCACTTAAAATCTCTATAAAGTGTGTTGTTTTGTTTTGTGCCAATGACTTTCCTTCTATATATTTTATAATATTTTCAGGTAAAACTAAACTTTTGATTATAGTTTTCATACAAACCTTTAATTGACCATATCACATTCAGTTTAAAAAAAAAAAAAAAAGTGCTAGTTTTTCTGCATATTTGATTTACTTCCTTCATTCTTCTTGACTTAATTTTGGAACACATATAAATGTTAAACTTACTGTTCTTTATTCTTAAATTGTCCTTAATTTGTCAGTTTATCAATTGAAAGTAATATGCTCCAACCTATTGTTTGGATCAAATGTTATTAAATTTTCTTCTCTCTTTTATGTCATTTTCCTGCTGCATTTTAATCATTCCACTATGCTTTACAGAATTAATAACAGAAAAAAAAATAAGCAACTTACTCATGCCCTTAACAGCTGAGCTTACATAGATAAATATTCATGATGTGTATAAAATGTTTGTGCATTAAATTTAATGTGCCATTCTAAAAAATATAATTAAATTCTGAGTTTCTAAAAAAATATAATCAACTGCGTTGTATTCTGTGTGACTCATGAGTTATTCAACAATTTTCTTTTAAGCTTCATGGTTATAAAAGTTGTATTATCTACAATTGTATTTAATTTTATTTAGGATCTCTAAGTTAAATCATTACATGAAGAAGGAAAATATGTAAAAATATGTCTAATATTGTTAGTCTCTATTATTAGTTTTGTATCATATTTTAGAGTTGGAATATATGTGCGATGTGTATAACGTTTCACTGATGTAAATTGTTTAAATCAACAACAGGTACATTAGCTTCCTTTTCTGTCTAAATGTTGAAAAGTCGTCAGGAATATACCCAATATCACAAGATCCAACAAATTTAAAGGATCTAAATTGCTTATGGTTAATTTCTTTTTTTGTTTTGTTTTGTTTTGTTTTTGGTGGGCGGGGGTGGGGGAGTGGGGGTGGAGACGGAGACAGAGTCTTGCCCAGGCTGGAATGCAGTGGCGCCCGCTCCGCTTTCCGCAACTTCCGTCTCCCGGTTTCAAAGGATTCTCCTGCCTCGGCCTGCCAAGTCGCTGGGACCACAAGTGTGTGCCACCATGCCCGGCTAATTTTTGTATTTTTAGTAGAGACAGGGTTTCACCGTGTTACCCAGGCTGGTCTCAAACTCCTGACCTCAGGTCCGCCCACCTCGGCCTCCCAAAGTGCTTGGATTACAGACTTGAGCCATCGCGCCCGGCAGCTTACGGTTAATTTCTAAATAAATAAGATTAATCACTAACAGTTTCTTGATGAAAGTGATTTTGGCATCTCTGACTGGAGTTAGGTAAGAAAAATTGACATGGACAAAATGACTGATTTCCTCATGTTTACATGCTACAAATATTCAATGAAAAAAAATGATAGCTTAGGTTCAGGTTAACAAGCATATTCATATGGAGTACTGTGGTCTGGATGTTGTTAGTCCTTGCCGAAACTTATGTTGAAATTTAATTGTCAATATGACTGCCTTGAGAGGTGGTGGGAGCTGTAAGAGGCATTTGGGTTATGAGGCATCTGTCTTCATGAAGGCATTAATGCAGTTTCTGGAGGGAGTGAGTGAGTTTTACCTCTCAGGAGATACCTCAAGAGCAGGTATTTGGTCTCCTTTTTTTTTTTTTCCTTCTTTTTTCTTGTTTTTGCATAACCCCCCTCCCCTTCCACTTGCCACCATAAGTCAAAGAAGTAAGAGGCCCTCCACAGATAGACAGCCCGATAATGGACTTTCTAGTCTCTGTAATTGTGAGCCAAATAAACTTATTTTCCTCGTAAATTACATAATCTCAGGTATTTTGTTATAGCAACAGAAAACAGACTAAGATAGTGGAGCTTTTACAGTTAACTTTATGTATGATAGATGCTTTCATTTTGTTTTAGTGTGTATTCACTTTCTAATTGTCGAGTTCCAGCTTTTGCCTTAATAACTACTCCCGGGTTTCCTAATTTCTTTAGTATTGTTAGCCATCAACTGTGCTACTGAGCTATGCATTTTGACTAGTCTTACACATATGTCAAAAGTGATAATATAAAGCCATCTACTGGTACACATTCATCTATTTAACAAGTACTAAATTTATTTGCACTAGTTATTTGCACAAGAAGTCAATTGTTTTAAAAATTGAGTATAACTATAATCATATAAAAATGACTTTACAATCACTTTACATTTAATATCTAGAAACATTTATTTTCAATTACCAAAAATTAATTAATATGTGCTCCATGCACATATTAATTTATAGATAATTACTAAGTAATGTATAGATACAGTTTAATTTATTTCTCATAAAGAACATTTAATAAATGTCTGTAAACAATTATATAAAATGATATTGAGACTTAGAAAAAGGTTAAGATACTTGTCAACAGACTTCACTATGTAGGACTGTGAATTGAATAGTAAAATCAGAGGTTCCCTGACGATGAATTAAAAGTACATTTACTGAAATTTTGATTAAGACTTGTTATTGTTGTACTTTGTTCCTTTAGTATATCTAAAGAAAATTGAAATCATCCAAGGACATAAGTGAAAGGCTTGTTTTTATAGAAAAGCAAAAAAAAAAAAAAAAAAAAAATTTGTTGTCTCTTTAATAATGCATGAGAGATATAACACTGTTCAGGTGGTTTTGTTCATTTAGTTATTTGCTTTACTACTCTACAACAGATTAAGTCTCATAAAAGGCATGACTTATGAATCAGTCCAGAGTGGCAAGTGAAGTGTCAGAAGTGGGGAAGAAACAAATACAGTGAAAAATATTTAGAGAGAGAGATAGGAAAGAAAATAAAACATCTGGGTCAATTAAAAATACATTTTATCTCTCTGTACTGAAGTATCTATGGAAATAATGGTTCAAGCTACAGTCCTATCCCAGTCTGCTCTAGTCTTTTTTTTTTTTTCCTTTAAATTTTTTTTTTTTTATTATACTTTAAGTTCTAGGGTACATGTGCATAACGTGCAGGTTTGTTACATATGTATATTTGTGCCATGTTGGTACTGGTACAAGACAGGGATGCCCTCTCTCACCACTCCTATTCAACATAGTGTTGGAAGTTCTGGCTAGGGCAATTAGGCAAGAGAAAGAAATAAAGGGTATTCAGTTAGGAAAAGAAGAAGTCGAAGTGTCCCTGTTTGCAGATGACATGATTGTATATTTAGAAAACCCCATCGTCTCAGCCCAAAATCTCCTTAAGCTGATAAGCAACTTCAGCAAAGTCTCAGGATACAAAATTAATGTGCAAAAATCACAAGCATTCTTATACACTAGTAACAGACAAGCAGAGAGCCAAATCAGGAATGAACTTCCATTCACAATTGCTTCAAAGAGAATAAAATACCTAGGAATCCAACTTACAAGGGATGTAAAGGACCTCTTCAAGGAGAACTACAAACCACTGCTCAGTGAAATAAAAGAGGACACAAACAAATGGAAGAACATACCATGCTCATGGATAGGAAGAATCAATATTGTGAAAATGGCCATACTGCCCAAGGTTATTTATACATTCAATGCCATCCCCATCAAGCTACCAATGAGTTTCTTCACAGAATTGGAAAAAACTGCTTTAAAGTTCATATGGAACCAAAAAAGAGCCCGCATTGCCAAGACAATCCTAAGTCAAAAGGACAAAGCTACCTGACTTCAAACTATACTACAAGGCTACAGTAACCAAAACAGCATGGTACTGGTACCAAAACAGAGCTATAGACCAATGGAACAGAACAGAGTCCTCAGAAATAATACCGCACATCTACAGCCATCTGATCTTTGACAAACCTGAGAGAAACAAGAAATGGGGAAAGGATTCCCTATTTAATAAATGGTGCTGGGAAAATTGGCTAGCCATAAGTAGAAAGCTGAAACTGGATCCTTTCCTTACTCCTTATACGAAGATTAATTCAAGATGGATTAAAGACTTAAATGTTAGACCTAATACCATAAAAACCCTAGAAGAAAATCTAGGTAGTACCATTCAGGACATAGGCATGGGCAAGGACTTCATGTCTAAAACACCAAAAGCAACGGCAGCGAAAGCCAAAATTGACAAATGGTATCTAATTAAACTAAAGAGCTTCTGCACAGCAAAAGAAACTACCATCAGAGTGAACAGGCAACCTACAGAATGGGAGAAAATTTTTGCAAACTACTCATCTGACAAAGGGCTAATATCCAGAATCTACAAAGAACTCAAACAAATTTACAAGAAAAAAACAAACAACCCCATCAAAAAGTGGGCAAAGGATATGAACTGACATTTCTCAAAAGAAGACATTCATACAGCCAACAGACGCATGAAAAAATGCTCATCATCACTCGCCATCAGAGAAATGCAAATTTTTTTTTTTTTTTGAGACGGAGTCTGACTCTGTCACCCAGGCTGGAGTGCAGTGGCGCGATCTCTGCTCACTGCAAGCTCTGCCTCCCGGGTTCACGCCATTCTCCTGGCTCAGTCTCCGGAGCAGGTGGAACTACAGGCACCCGCTACCACGCCCGGCTAATTTTTTGTATTTTTAGTAGAGATGGGGTTTCACCGTGTTAGCCAGGATGGTCTTGATCTCCTGACCTTGTGATCCGCCCGTCTCGGCCTTCCAAAGTGCTGGGATTACAGGCATGAGCCACTGCGCCTGGCCTAGTCTTATTTTTTTTTAAATAAAATTGTACTGGAATACTGCCACATTCATTTATTTTCATAATATCTATGGATGCTATTGCACTACAGTGGCAGAGTTGAGTAGTTACTAAAGGGAGTGTGTGGCTTCCAAAGCCTAAAATATTTACTTTTGAGGCCCTTACAGAACCAAGTTTGCCAATCACTAATTTAGATTAAAGAGGGCAAGATTTACTTTGGATTTAGAATTAGAACCATCAGAAAATGAATATTCCTGTTTTATAGCACTTTCGAAAATATTTACCTATTTCCTTTATGTTACAAATAGACAAATGATATCCATTGAGGCTAATTAACATATCCAGTATACGAAGTTAATAGTCAAAAAGTTCAAGTATCTGAAAGATTATATGAAATCATTAGGATGAAACTGAATTTGTCTAAACACACAGTCTCATAAAAGAAACACAAATAGTGACTAAGAGAAAAAAGAAAATAATAAAACCTTAATTTATGGCTATGTAATAGGTTTAAGTGCTACATTTTTTGGAAGATGAACAATTTGTGAATAATTTTCACGACCAGTTCGGAAACTTCTCAGAAACATGTAGAGCAAAAAGCCAGATTCCATACATACTTTTGAATTTAAATAACGATTAAAGTTTAATATGAATATATAGTTTTTCATTTTATTTTCTTCAAACTGTATAAATCATTTTAGAACATTAGCAACAAAAGATTCACATTAGTTTTTTTTTTTCTTCCTGGTTAAATAATAAATAGATTGACACACAGGAGGGCATTCTGGCCAGATGCAGTGGCTCACGCCTGTAATCCCAGCACTTTGGGAGGCTGAGGTGGGTGGATCACCTGAGGTCAAGAGTTTGAGACCAGCCTGGTCAATATGATGAAACTCTGTCTCTACTAAAAATACAAACGTTTAGTGGGGCATGTGGGCAAGCGCCAGTAATCCCAGCTACTCGGGAGGCTAAGACAGGAGAATTGCTTGATCCCGGGAGGCGGAGAGTGCAGCGAACCTAGATCACGCCACTGCACTCCAGCCTGGGCAACAAGAGGGAAATTCTGTCTCAAAAGAAAATTTAAAAAAAGAGGGCATCCTGTGACATTCTCTGGCAATACACAAGTTTTGAAAATAAATATAGTCTAAATCAACAGAAAATAAGTTAGTATCTTAGGAAAGAAGTTGATATAAATTCCACTGTATCACAAAATAAGATAAAGATTGAAAATGCAAAATAGTGCATAAACTACTGATTCATATATATGTTGAAAATAAATTTTGACTTCATTTGAGCTTCATATTCTCTTGGTAAAAATATTGTGGTTCCCTTCTAAGGTTGCCAGATGAAACATAAAATATCTACTTACATTTCAATTTCAGTAAACAACAAAAAAGTTTTTTAGTACAAGTATGTCCCCCCAGTATTCACAGGGAATACCTGCATTATAAGAAAAAACAAGTATTGTTTTTCTGAAGTTCAAATTTCACTTGCTTTTCTGTATAATTATTTCCTATAATTCAAAAACACTATATTCCCTGCCTAATTCTGCTGATCCATTTCAGTAGTAATATTGAATACCCTGTACTATTACTTACCCACAGTTCAGCTTCAGTGTTCCTGAATAACATCAGTTAATTAAAAAGCAGACAAAACAAACAGAATCTGCAATTGTACGTTTTTAAATCAATGTTTAAAAATATACTGATTTCTCAAGAGAAGCACATGTTTTTTTTAAACCAAAGGTTGTACTAAGGAAGGAAGAGGCTATATGGTAGAAACATGCAGCATCACTCTCATCTTGGTGTTCAAAAGTTTATGAGAGTCTGCTTAACCATGGCAGATTTAGAATAAAACATTGAAAATTCATGAAAAAAACAAACAAATCAATAAATAAGAGGATTTCATGTATTAATACATTGTCAGAAAAAAATGTAAAATTGAATAATGGATTAGACAATGTCTGGAGGTCTCTATCTGCGAGCAACTGAAACTGTTTCTCATTTAAATGGAAAATTTATGTAGATGTGGGAATACTCAAAGAATCTTTGAGAAGTCTGGTGAATTAAGTTCAGAAAACAGGACAGAAATGAAGAGTGAGACTATGCAGCCAGAAACACAGCAACGGCAAAGATGCTGAATTAGCGCCTGGCCATGAGGTTGCTGGTGCTGACTACAGAATGACAGCACCGGCACTGCTGATGCTGCCTACCCTGGAAACTTGGTATAGTTGCTGCTTCTACTATGACTCTCAGAACAGATTTTGTATTCTCTTGAGAGAAGAGACAAACTGAGGACATAATGTTGGGGGTTTCCAGCTATTGTATTAGGAAGCAGGCTCTATCTCCCATCTAGACAGAGGAACTTCAAAAATCATGAAACCATTCCAGATTTTGGCCAGATAAAAAGCAGAGGAAGACAGAGGGGGGGGAGAGAGAGAGAGAGAGAGAGAGAGAGAGAGAGAGAGAGAGAGAGAGAGAGAGAGAGAGAAATAAAAAATATAAAAAATATGTTCCTAAGTGTATGGGAACATCTGACCGACCTGAGCTGTGACCACACAAATACATAGGAATGAACTACTAAAATCCTTCCAATACTTGCTTTGTAGAAATCTTGAACAGCAAAGACAAATGACTTGAGATGGGAATGCATTTGGTGTGTTAAAATAATTAGGAAAACAGGACATTTCTTATGGTTCAACCTGAAGGACTGATTCCTCTTTGCTGGGTGACGTGACTGCTGTGATAGACAGGATGCTCAGACCCTTCAGAATTTTGCATGTCACAGTAAAACTTTGGATTTTACTTAGGGTAAGTTACTCAATATATTACTGCCCTATTTTTTAAAAATATTTTTGTCTGTCTTTTAATTATCTTTTGGTAAAAGGATACTTTAAAAATGATTTAGTTTTAAAATATCACTCTACTGGAAATTGACTTGGGACATAGAGTGGAAAGAGGTAGATGAATTAGGAGCCTTTTGAATTATATAGAGAAAAGTATATAGTGGCTTGGATTGGGGTAAGGTTTTGAAATAATGAGTTGTACACTCACAGACCAGAAGACCGACTAAATAAGCTGAAGGAGTTAATGGAATCTAGATACCTTTGAAGTTTACGTCTTTAGTAAATATATAGATAACATGTATTCTAAATTGAGGCTGGTAATTCTGGAACTGGAGCATGTTTGGAAGGGATTGTAAAAGATATGGCCCGTTTTGGGAACATGAAGTTTCACATGCTTATAGAGACATCCGAGTAGATGCATAGGCTTAGTAGTTAGATTTAGAACTCAAGGATCAAATCAAGATTAAAGTAATACATTTTAATATTAGATATAAATTGCTTTACTTATATAGCCATTGTTGTGTGAAAGAGTGTGAATAAAGATACATTCTCTCCAACATATTAAAGTCAGATAAAAGCATGTCCAGCATGAACTTATTTTTATGTTAAAAAAATGAATTAGAAGAATGATGTGGTTTCACCTGTTTTTCACACCCAGTAAATTACTGAGCAATAATTGTAGTGTTGTCTTTTTAGCTTTAATGTTCTTTCTGCAACACAATGTCTATTGCTACACAAAAAAATATATATACACACATATATATACGTATCTTTATATATTACATATATATAAAAGGATAATTTTAGGTTATTATTCCAATAATGCACTATTTTCAAAAAGCCAGTAAAGTGACATAATTAAGAACCTGCACATTCACATCAGTTGGCTGGTATATGATGTCCAGATTAGCTATTTATT
This sequence comes from Rhinopithecus roxellana, assembly GCF_007565055.1. Lineage (NCBI taxonomy): Eukaryota > Metazoa > Chordata > Mammalia > Primates > Cercopithecidae > Rhinopithecus > Rhinopithecus roxellana. The sequence continues at coordinate 62,319,934 of NC_044556.1, forward strand.
AGCTATGTGACTTTGGAAATTCGCTTGGGTTGGTTTCCCAATATACAAAAGTGGATTAGCAATAATTAATTCTTGGTTTTACTTTAAGTTTAAAATGAAATAATAGTGTCAACTCTATGCTATGCTAGATTTTTCAAATTCAAAATAAAAATAAACACATAAAATAAACAGTAATTATTTAATTAATAAAGTGAGTTAAGTACCCTTATAAATGGTGCTTAGCTTCTTCCTATTAAAAAATGTGTTTAGCAACATAATAGAATTTTAGAAGATCATTCCTAAATTAAAAATCTGTTCTCTAAGTTTTAGTTATTTTGCACTGATATTAAGAATATAGTTGTGAATGCAAGTTCTTTGGAAATGCAGGTTTTCTAAGAATAAATTTCAGGATTGTTTCGCTGAAATGGCTTTGTACACTGTTTTTGAATTAATCTGTAATAATTATAATTTTTAAGGCATCACCCCACTTATGAACCTAGAAAAATTTGTTTTATGCCATAAATTGAGCAATACAAGATGAACTGTGGCTATTTATGTTTAAAGGTTATACTCTATATGGTAATTGAGTTACATTGGTTCAAACTTCTGAACATGAATTATAACAATTGATGAGAATATTTCTCTCTTCTGCCTACTGGATGATTTTATAATGGGTACAACTTAGAGCCGATTATTTAGAGATTTCCTATAATGAAATCTGTTTATTTTTAGTTATGATACTTGAGACAATTAAAAAGTTATCTGCATTTTAGAGTAAAATTAGTTGGTGACATGTGGATTAAGAAACTGTTTTTCTCTGAAAATGTTTCAACAGTTGTCATTATGGGAATATGTTAAGTCAATTGATGCTTAAGTTGATATAAAATTATGGCACATTTATTACCCAAACAACGTAATTATTGGGAGAATTGTATAGATGTGTTTCTAGAGCATTTTTTAAATGAGAATTAGGGGAGAATGCTATAGGCTTCCTTTATTATGCTAAAATAAGAGATGTAGGAATGAGGGATGGTAGACATATTTTGATTTTGTGGAATTAGTGTCATTTGATGACCATTAACATGGGTTATCTCTTTACAGTGAAGAATTGGAGTTTGATACAAACATTATTCACTTCACCCTGTACAGTACTCCTCTTTATTAAAGCAGCACATCCCAATGTCTAAAATTTATAACAAATTTATACTTATATCTTATGACAAACTTTATTAATTTGTTCTGAAAAAGTGATGTTTACATCATGGAACTTCTAATTGCTAAGTAATGTTTTCCTTTTTTTCTTGCTTTTTTAAAAAATAAGTTATGTTGTAAAATAATTTTATAGGACTCAATTATATAAATCACAAATAAATTGTATATATTTGTGAACATATTTTTTGGACAGTCAAACTCTTTTAACCTGCAATAAATAATATTAAGGAGACAGTGAAGTTTATTTTGTGCTATATTATTAATATCACTTCAGTAAATGAATATGGTATTTGCTAAATACCACAGTAAATACATTAGTTTATTTACATAAAGTGATGTTAGTTTGAGATTGACTATATTGATGGCACCAAATAAAATGTTAAAACATTGTGGATTGTTTTCATTGAAATAAAGTTATTAATTATTTTAACAAGAAATATAAAGATTATTTGTCAATACAGTTATATCTGTCTTGTATGTATTAAAGATTAAAGTTCAGAATATAGGAGAAAACATATGCAGGAAAATAAGATAAATAAGGGATCTCATGTATGCTTTGAATATATTTGAAAACTGCTTTTTTCATAAATGCCATCATTTAGATATAAAATAAAATGTAAAGAGAAGATAACAATCCTTTAAGCAATGGAATAGCACTGACTTTAAAAAGCTAATTGTTTTTAAACAATTAACAAGGTCAAATACCTAGGTTACTCTAAAGGGATTATTATCTATAAGGAATTGACCACATTTTTATTAGGTAAGCTTATACAATTTGTCTTCTGTTTCAAATAAAAATAAATAGAGATAATTAAAATTATCCAAAATTCAGTCAGAATCTCTAACAAAATAACCAAGACATATGCTTTTTTAAAGGATAAGACCAACGTTTAAAACACCTCTTAGTGTTATAAAAATATACCATTTATAAGTTTCCTAGTAGTAAATTTTCCAAACAATGTGCATAAGTGGTATGTAAAAAATTATGTTCACAGTGAGTTGTTACTATACTATATAGAGTTGTCACACTATACTTAAGTGGGGATTTATTCCCATATAAATTAAAGGTATTGTTTCTGAATGAAATAAAAATAATTGCAGTAGGATATTTTGAAAAACAGGGCAGCATTATTCAGAAATTTCCATTAAATAACAGATCTCACTGGTTCAACAAGGATGAGACAAATCAGTATGGTTGGGAGACTTTTTCTATCAGGAATAAAAACTTAGACCATGCCCTGATATGTAAGAGAGTATTATATTAATATAGTGATTGCCAATGAGTTAAAGGGAACAGAGTAACCAGAAGTAGACCCCAGGCCATATAGAAACATGAAACATCACAGATCAATAAGAAAGAATATTCAATAAGTGAAGTTAAGGCAAAGACTTATGCGTAGCAGAAATGTCAAAATGAAATAATGTTTGTAACTTATGCCACACATAAAATCCAATTCTCCAAACACAAAACAATCAGACAAGACAAACAGTACAATTGTTTACTATATATAAATTATCTGAAGAAATTGTACACATCAATGAACATATAAATAACCCACTTAAATGACTGACCAAACTATGAACAGTCATTTTAATGAAGAAAGTGGTATGACTAATATCCTTAGAAAGAGATGTGATTTAAAGAAACATAAAGTAAGACTATATAATAAGGTAGTATATTTCACCCACTCACTTGGAAAAATTATAATATCTGATAATATCTACATTTTATAATTTATTCAAACTGTGATCTTAAGTTGTTAAAGCAAATGGAGTGTAAAGTGTGATCTGTTAAAATTACGGTTCAGTATAAAATTGATGGGCAGGATTTAGACTACAATTATAATCCTTCTGAAATTGTCTTTCTGTTTTCTATTCCTAATAGCTAGAAGAGAAAATTTTTTTAAATAGATCAAGGTATGATTTTTATACCTTTTATATTTTCAAACATCTATTTATAAAAAAAGTATACTCTAAATCACGTTGTTCTAGCTATTTAGTAGGTATAACTATTAGCTTTAGCGTCAAGAAAACCCTATTACTACAACTTGTGCTTGTAATGTGAAGCAGTAGTAGACTGAGTTATAATACTCACAAAAAATAGTGCTAGATGAAATAGAACAAAAATATCTGTTGAAATGTATGCTAGAGTCACAAAATAAAAGGAAATTTTAAATTTCAGAAAAAAATTAAGAGCTGAATGACATAGCATTGACTCAGAAGCTAATGTTCCTGCAGCTACTCTGTGGAATTATTGGATCCATGAACTAACAACTTGGGCTTTACTGCCTACATATGGCCTGGGCAAAGGTTTTGAGACTCAAACTAACATTATATATAGTACTAAAATATTCTAGGGTGAGAGGATATAAAGTCGCTTTAACAAAAGCTAAATAGTGTTTAATGTTCACAATTTTTACATGTAAAAAAAGTTAAAGGATAACCTTCATGAAGACCAAAATATAGTAATTGAATGCAATTAGTGATGGTGAGAAGAAAGTAGGGGCAGATATGTAGACAAAAAAATGATGATGATGATGATGATGATGATGATGATAACTTATAAGCTGTCATTTAAAAATATATAAATATATATCCTGTAAGAGTAAAACAGGATTGCAAGGAGTAATTGAAGGAAAAGCCTTTTAAGAACAGTGCATTTTACAAGAAATACTCTGTGGATCCTGCATTTCTCCAGCTGTATCTTGAGTCACTCTGTATTGATTTTCAAAATCCCACTGTTCTTTCCTTTTATTTCTTCCAAAATACCATATGTTCTCTCATCCTAAGCCTTATACATATTTGACTGCCTAAAATATAGTACTCTATTATTTTACTAAATACTTTTCTCATATCTCAGACCTATTATTTTTCAGTGAAACTTTCACTGATGACATCAAGCATATTTGAGACAGTTTTGGGTAGTTGTTTAAAACTCAAGTTCTGGCCCACAGTGTCTGGAATTATTCCTATTTCAGCCACTTAATAGCTATATGGCTTTGGGTAAATATGTTACCATTTCTATATTTTAGTTTTCCTCACAATATGGTTGTTTGAGGATAAAAGAGTTAAGGTGTATAAAATACTTTGAATAGTGTTGGAAACACTTAAAGTTGAATCATAGTTTTAATACTTGCAACATATCAAAAATCTTTATTCTCTTATAGAACAATTATATCATTCTTGTCTCACCAAGATAAGACTATTACTGTAGTAATAACTAAACTGTTATTATTGGATAATTTGATTTATTTCTACTTCACTCACCAGTCTTTAGCCTCCATAAGGTCAGGTACTATACATGTTCTTGGTCATAATTTCCTTACTGCACATAGCACTGAAAAAAGTTCATATTAAATGTCTAGTCAATTAACAAATTAAACCATGTATTATTCGTCTTTGTCATGATCTTTTCTAAAATTGTTTCAACATTTAGAAACTGAATGACTTGGGAATATAAAACATAGTCTTATATAAATTCATGAAATATAAATCTGGGCTGTTCCTGTATCATGGAGCTGTATGCAAAGCAACGATATTCAGAGAGTTCTGGACCTATGTACTGACTATGCAAGAAAAATTGATGAAGAGCTAATGTTGTAGATTCCCAGTGCCTACCTATAGAGGTCAGATGACAGAACCAGATATGTGAAGGAGTTAAGAGTTAAGGGGCATGGGGATGGACTTTTTCAGTCAAATATTGTATTAGTTTGTGTTGCTCTATAACAAATTTTCACAAACATACTGACTTAAAGAAAGATAAACCTGTTTTTCACAGTTGTGATGATCCAGGAGCCTTGGCACAGTTTAGTTAGATCCTCTGTTCAGGTTCTCACAGGGCTGCAATCAAAGTGTCCCTGGACTGCTTTTCCATCTGCAGGTCTGGCTGGGGAAGAATCTGCTTCCAACTCATTTAGGCTTTCGGCATAGTTTACTCCCTTGCAGCTCTGTGACTCAGGGTCCTCACTCCCATGGTTATTGGCTAGAGGCCACCCTCAGGTTCTAGGGACTGTTCTTATTGCCCTACCCCGTGACCCTCATTATAGCAGTTTATAATATAGTCCTTTGCTTCTTTAAGGACATCAGAAAAATATGTTTCTGTAGTCCACTAAGAAAAATTCATAACTAGTGAGACATAATCACCTTAATGATTGTTTTTATCATCCCATTTTATGATGTAGGTGACATCTGATCATGGTTGTGATAGAGTGCAACCTAAACAAGCAAGCAAAAATCTTTTCACCTTCAGTTAGAAGCAAGTCACAGTTTCCACCTGACAATGAATGGGAAGGACCTATCACATAATTTATTCACCCTCTTTCGTATTGGTCTGCCCTAGGACAAAGTGAGCTATTGTGTTTATTAAAGAAGCCACTTGAAGTGAAGCAATCAGTGGTACCTGTTAAGTAGCTGTGGCCAGTTCACTGCCTTCTTGGACTTTTTTTTTCTACTTTTATTTTAGATTCAGGAGATATACTTGCAGGTTTATTACCTGTATGTGTTACATGATGCTGAAGTTTGGAGTACAAATGATCCAGTTACCCAGGAACTGAGCATAGTACTCAATAAATAGTTTTTCAGTCCTTGCTTCTTTCCCTCCCATACTGCTCTAGTAATCCCCAGTTTCTATTGCTGCCATCTTTATGTTTATGACTATCCAATGTTTAGCTCCCACTTATAAGTGAGAACATTGTGATGTTTGGTTTTCTCTTGCCACATTAATTTGCTTAGGATAGTGTCCTCCAGCTGCATCCATATTGTTGCAAAGGACATGTTCTTATTTTTTTGTGGCTGCATAGTATACCATGGTGTATATGTACCACATTTTCTTTATCCAGTGTACCATTGATGGGTGCCATGTTGGTTGCTTTCTTGGTTTCAATCTCTCTTTCTTTGCTTCTCATCCACTTTCTTCTTAATCCTCCTTTTCTGAGATTTGAGCATATTACAATTTTGTAAAAAAAAAAAAAAAAAAAAGAATTAAAAGACTGGTTCAAGACAATTGTCTGGTTACATAACATTGTAAATGTCAGCATGTCTCTATGAAACCATTAAATGAGACTGTCATCTCTTGCAGTTGTGGAATTTCTTGGCCAAAAATCTGGTTTGGAAACTAATAATGAGAGTGACAGAACTGCAAATGAAAAAAATGTTCACACTCACTCATATCTTATGTCAAAATCTGAACCTTCGTATGGGATTTGTAGGTCACTGAGAAATGGAATGGCAATGATCAAAAGAAGTTTTAGTCTCTAAATTTCCCAACTGACAGAAAGCATCCATTTGCCTTTACAGAGGAAAAGAGACATCTAATGCTGAGAGAAACATAAAGCCAAGATGGTACACGATGTCTGCATTTTCTTTCTTCCTCCACCAACCCTGATTTCTATAGGCCAATAATAAGGGAATTTTTAACTGAAGTCCGAGCAAAGCAGTGCAATATCTGTTCCAGAAATAAATACCTTACAAACTAAAGAAAGTGTGTGTCATTGGTAATAGTTACCATAAAGAACTGGGGTTGCATCTGTGAGAACCTATTGTGTTGGTGTCTGACTGGAGAGGTGGATGGGATGTAAGGCTGTATTGGCAAGAATTTCTTGACATGAGTTATTCAATCATGATTCAAGATTCAATGTTTGGCAAAACCATCTTAAGTGATTCTAATTGTGAACAAAACTAATAAATATTGTAGCTCAACATTAATTTATGTAACAAAATTAATTTATGTAACAAACTAATGACCATATTGCTCGGGACCCATGGCAACACTATAAAACAAAAATTATTTTCATGGAGCTTATATTGCATAGGAAGAGAGTTAGAAAATCTATAACATGCATAATAAATAAGTATGTATTTTGCTATAAGTGTTATAAGATTGGAGCAGGATCAGGTCCAGTGGGAGTTCTAAGAATCATGTTTGAAAATCCAAATATGTTTTTCAGGACAGTAATCTATATAAAGTTAACATTTGAGTAAAACCTTGAAAGCAATAAAAAAGTTAAGCACTGAATGTCTGGGGGAAAAAAATGTGCTACAAGAAATAAGAATGAGTAAAAAGACACAAACTTTGGAGGGTGCCTCGCTTGGTTAAGGAAAAACAAAAAGGACAGTGTCTGAAGCAAAGTTACCAAAAGCAAGAAGAGAAGAGATAAGCTCAGAGAGTGAAGAGAATAAGGCCATGAAGGGACAGACTTTTATGATGATTTTGGCCTGACTCAACATTAAGATGAGAGCTCTCTGGAGAGTTTCAACTAGGGGAGTGTTTATATACCTAAAAGGAATTAATCTAGCTTTATGTAATATTAGATACTGTATATATGTGTGTGGAGTACAGTGGGAGCTAAAGTGAGACCGGTTAGCATTGTATCATAGGAGACCAAGTGAGGCATAATGATATCTTGGATCTAGAGGTAAATGGAGATGCTAAGATATTTGGAAATATAACTGTCTAGAATTCTCTTCTAGGTGAAATTATCTTTCAAAATTGAGGTCAGATTAAGCATATTTTACATTAAAAAGCTGAGAAATTAACAACAGTAGACTTTCACTAAAGAAATATCTAAAATAATACAGTTTTATCAAGTCATGAGGGCCTACTGGAATTAAGGAAGGCTAGGTTTCTAATTAAATTAGAAAATAATTACATTATATTATTTTATGTTAAAATGCACGTTACATTTTCTAAGATGGCCACAGTAAGACACAAAGTAGAGTGTAGGTGTAGGTAGTCTGAAATAGATTTAGAGTAATATATATATGAAATGAATCCAAAATATAACAAGACATCATTAAACATACTTATATGTACATGCACAAGCATACATACAACAAAACACACAAAGACACACACACTGGCTAACAAGAGAAACATTGAAAATTAGGATTAATAGAAACTGAAGCAGACAGTAAAAATATTGTGGTAATGAATATGTTTGAAATCAAATATTTAAAAGGATTAAAATAACCCAGTATAAACAATTATTGTTAAGCTCAATTTAAAAAAAAGATACATGCTTTTTGCAAAAAACTTTTTTTCATGAACAAGAAAACATTAGAATTTGAAATTAAAAGGATATAAAAATATAAGCCAGCCAAATATTAAAAATATTGATGGTGTTTATAGTCAATATTTACATTAATGTTGAACAATTCATACTTTTACAAAATAACATTAAGAATTAAGTGTTCATCTCATCAGAATGATCAAATATTTGTAACTATGCAAACATTTAATAGAAACCCAGTAATATAGAAATGCCAGATAAAAATGACAAATCCACTTTCCAAGTCAACAATATCAACAAACGTTTAAAAACAATAAAAAGATATACAATGTAAACTAAACAAAATCTTGATTTAATGACTATAGACAAAACACCACCCCCAACAAATGTATAATGTATACATATACAATAATATGACTAGATGGTACTATATTTAGTGAAACTTGTGTGTTGAAGTTAAGGTGGTATTTTGCACAAAATATATTTATGTAATTAAAAAAGATAGAAATCAGTTGGGAAAATTTAAAAGTCAGAAGAGAAAACACTAAATGAAAGAAAAGTAAGAAAATATTTAACCGTATGAAGAGAAAACAATAAAAACACTATTGCAATACAATAGATAGAATCAGTAGGCAAAATTTGGTTCCTGGAAAAGAAAACATAGAGGCACATGTGGCAGCGATAATATGAGGATGATGCAAAGAGTGTTATGCAAACAGTGAAGTAACTAAATTCCCAGAAAAATTAAAAGAATGGAAATAGTAGTTTTTAAAATCTCTTTATATAAAGAAAGCTAAAGGCACACTTTTCATTATTGGAGAATTGTAATAATCAGTTAAAGAACAAATATTTCTGATACTATGCAAATTTTTTTAAAGTAGAAAAAAGTTCATTATTTTATAATTCCAAAATAAACTCAATATTCATAGCAAATAAATATATTACATAAAAAACAAAGACCTTTCACAATAATCAACATCAAATTTTTAAACAAAACATATCAGCAAAACTAATGTAATATTGCCCATATAGATACTTTGTTATGAAAAAGTTGGGTGTGTTCTAGAAATGCTAAGTTAGTTTGACATTACACAATTGCTAAATATTACTTACCACATTAACAGAGTAAAGGAGGGAAAAAGGAGAAATAGATTCAGAGATATTAAAATGTATATATTGTGTTGCATACTTGTACCAAACTAGGAATAGAAATAAACATATAAACTGAAAAAAAATAAGTATCTACAAAAGAATTAGCAAACAATATGCTCAAAGCTGAAACGTTGAAACTTTTGCTTTAAGATCAACTGCAATGCCAAAATGCAAACTACCATCAGTTCTATTCATAATTTTACTGGAGATTGTATTCAATGCAATGTGGTGAGCAAATAAATGCAGCTGAAAGAAAAAAAAATGAACTCATAATGGTTTGCAGAAAATATAATTGCTTATGCAGGAAAAAAGAATATACAGACATCATTTGACAAATTAATGAAATGTTAAAAGATGCAGCCAAATATGATAGGAATTGCATCTAGATGCACTAGCAACAATTAAAAATACTATACAAAATGTAAAAAATGTCTTATTTAGGAGTAAATCTAAAAGTAGTTATGCATGACATCTATGTAGAAAATGATAAAATTCACTTTGAAAATATTAAAGAATATCCATATAAATCAAGAGGTTTATACAGTCATGAATAGGAAGATTGAGTAACATTATTATGTCTACTCTCCCTAATGGATAGATTGATACAGAAAATTAAATAAAATTTATTTCTAAATATACATCATGAAAATAAAATGAAAAGCTTACTCAAATATGTACTGAAGATAAAGAAACTATGACATAAAAAAGTAGAATAAACTTTTTGGGGAATCATATGGATACTAATGTATTTTATAAAGTTTATTAGTCCGTTCTCACACTGCTCTAGAGAACTGCCCAAGATTAAGTAATTTATAAATGAAAGATATTTAATTGACTTGCAGTTCCACATGGTTAGGGAGGCCTCAGGAAACTTACAATCATGACCAAAGGGGACGCAATCACGACCCTCTTCCCATGGCAACAGGAAAGAGAAGCGCAGAGCAAAGAGGGGAAAAGCCCCTTATAAAACCATCATCTTGTGAGAACTCACTCACTCTCATGAGAACAACATGGGGGCACTGCCCCATAATCTAATAGCCTCCTGTGAGGTCCCTCCCTTAATATGTGAAGACTGCAATTTGTATTACATTTCAAGATAAGATTTGGGTGGGGATACAGAGCCAGGCTGAATTATAAAGGAATATAATAAGATACCTATAAATATATACTTAGAATATTTACTTAGGGTAGGAATAATACATTCAAGCAACAGAATAGTAAGCCAAGATACAGATTATAAAATGGCAAGTATTGCACTGAACATAACTGGAAATTGTATAGACTATTGAAAAGTGAGAAAATGGATTAGGACATCAATAAAAATGGATTTTTCTCTTTGCCTTGCTATACACTAAAAATGAATTATTGATAAATTAAATATTTAAATATAAAAGGAACACTTTTAAAGCCTTGAGAAGGAAATATATGAGAATGATTTTCTGACCTCGGAGTAAATAAAAGTTTCTTTTTAAAGACACATGGAATACTAACCAGAAAAATAAGAACTTTTGTTCAATAAAAGACAAGTAGACCAGAATAAAAAATAATCTGCGGAAAAAGGAGAAGATATTTGTGAAATATATAACCAACACATCTGAAGAACTCATAAATTAAAAGAATGACAAGAAAATTAGGTAACATACATAATATAGTTTTCACAGAAAATGAAACACAGTTATTTAGAAAATAAGATTACACCATTTGTAATTCAGATAAGCAAAACTAAAATCATAATTTAAAAATTGTCAGCTGGGCATGGTGGCTCATACCTGTAATCGCAGCACTTTGGGAGGCCGAGGTGAGTGGATCACTTGAGGTCAGGAGTTAGATTCCAGCCTGGCCAACATGGTGAAACCCCATCTCTACTAAAAAAATACATAAAAATTAGCTGGGCATGGTGTTGGGTGCCCGTAATCCCAGCTACTCAGGAGGCTGAGGCAGGAGAATTGCTTGAACCAAGGAGACAGAGGTTGCAGTGAGCCGACACAGTGCCACTGCAGTTCAGCCTCGGTGACATAGTGAGAGTCTGTCTCAAAATAAATAAATAAATAAATAAATAAATGTTCACAGTGCCTGCACTGGCAAAACAAAGGCTGAAAATATGATGATGAAGATGAGAAAGAACACAAACTTTTATATAGTGCTAATGAAAATGTAAACTGATATAAAATGTTTTTAAAATAGTTTTCTGTTACAGAGTGTAAGCGAATGTACACATTAGCTATGATACAACCATTTTAGTATGAGGAATAGCCCCTTACCTATGTACAAAGGCAGAGATTTTTATATCTGCATTATTTGTCATAGCAACAATCGAAATAAATTGAATGCCCAAGATAAAAAAAATTGTAAAATATCACATAGTAATACAATTAGAGTAATTACAGTAATATAAAAAACACACTTGATATCAAATACAAACATTAGGAGACAATGGCAACAAATGAATCTATGCACACCATCATCTCTCTCTCTCTCTCTCTCTCTCTCTCAACTTTTATCTTAGGATCAGGGGGCATATGTGCAAGTTTGATAGAAAGGAATGTAGTATGATGCTAACGTTTGGAGTACAAATGAATCTGTCCCCCAGGTATGGAGCATACTACCCAATAGGTATTTTTTCAATCCTTACCCTCTTTCTTCCCTCCCCACTCTTGAATATCACAGTTATCTATTATTCTCATCTATATGTTCGTGTGTACCCAATGTTTAGTTTCCACTCATGAGTGAGAATATGCAGTATTTGGTTATCTATTTTTGCATTAGTTTGCTTAGGAGAATGGCTTCCATCTGCATCCATGTTGCTGCAAAGAGCATGATTTCACTCTTTTTATGGCTATGTAGTACTCTACGGTGTATATGTACATTTCCTTTATCCAATCTGCTAACCCACTGTTGATGGGTACCTGGATTGATTCTTTGGTGTTGTAAATAGTGATAAATTAACATATGGGTTCGTGTGTCTTTTTGGTATAACAATTTACTTTCTTGTGGTTATATCTACAATAATGGGATTGCTAGATCAAATGGCAATTCAACTCTTCGTTCTTGGAGAACTCTCCAAACTGCTTTCCACAGTGGATGAACTTATTTTCATTTCCACCAGCAGTATATGTGTTCTCTTCTTTCTGCATCCTCACAAACACCTGTTACTTTTTGAATTTTCAACAAAAATCATTCTGACTGGTGTGAGATGGCATCTCATTGTGGTTTTGATTTACATTTCTCTGATAATTAGTCATGATGAGCATTTTTTCATTTGTTTGTTGTCTGCTTGTATGTCTTCTTTTGAGAACTGTCTGTTCGTGCCCTTTGGCCATATTTTAATGGGTTTATTTATTTTTTGCTTGTCAATTACTGTTTAAGTTCCATATAGATTCTGGAAATTAGCCTTTACGTGGATGCATAGCTTGTAAATATTTTCTCTCATTCTGAAAGTTGTCTGTTTGCTCCAATATTTTCCCTTGCTGTGCGGAAGTTCTTTAGTTTAATTAGGTCCCATTTGTCAATTTTTATTTTTGTTGCAATTGCGTTTGAGGACTTAGCTATACATTCTTCATCAATGCTTGTATCAAGAAGTGTTATCTTCTCAAAGATCTGTCTCTGATTTTTATACTTTTTATACTTACATTTAAGCCTTTTTAATGCATCCTAAATTAATTTTTATGAATGGTGACAGGTAGAAATCCAGTTTTTTTTTTTTTTTCTTGTATATGGCTGGCTAGTTATCCCAAGCACAATTTATTGAACATGGAGTCTTTTCCCCATTGCTTACTTTTGCCAACTTTGTCAAAAATCAGATGATTGTAAATGTGCAGTGTTATTTCTGGATTTTCTACCCTGTTGCATTGGTGTATGCATCTGTTTCTATACCAGTACCATGCTGTTGTGGTAAATATCATCTTGCAGTGTAGTTTGAATTTGGGTAATGTGACACCTCTGGTTTTGTTATTCATGTTTAGGATGGCTTTGGCTATTAGAACTCCTTTTGCTTCCATATGAACTTTGGAATAGTTTTTTCTAATTATTTGAGAAGTAATATTGGTAGTTTGATAAGAATACTGTTGAATCTGTAAATTGCTTCAGGAATGTGTCCACTTTAATGACATTGATTCTTCCAATCCATGAGCATGAAATGTTTTTCTACTTATTTGTGTTACCTCTGATTTACTGAAGCAGACTTTTGTGTTTTTGTAGAGATATTTTACCCATTTAGTTAGCTGTATTTCTTGGTATATTATTTTTGTGGCTATACTAAGTTAGATTGCAATGGCTTGATCTCGGCTCATCGCAACCTTCACCTCCCGGGTTCAAGTGATTCTCCTGTCTCAGCTTCCCGAGTAGTTGGGATTACAGGCATGTGCCACCACGACCAACTAATTTTGTATTTTTAGTAGAGATGGGGTTTCTCCATGTTGGTCAGGCTGGTCTCAAAGTCTCGATCTCAGGTGATCCGCCTGCCTCAGCCTCCCTGCGCCCGGCCGATTGCTTTCTTGATTTAGATCCCAGCTTGATCATTATTGATGTATAGAAATGCCATTAGTTTTTGAACATTGATTTTGTATCCTAGGACTTTTCTGAAGTCATTTATCAGTTCTAGACATCTGTTGGAAGAGTCTTCAGGGTCTTCTAGGTATACAATTATGTTGTAGGTGAAGAGAAATGGTGTAACTTCTTCGTTCTCTATTTGGATGCCTTTTCTTCTCTCTTGCCTGATTGCTTTGACTAGAACTTCCAGTACTATGTAGAATAGGAGTGGTGAGAGTGGGCATTATTACCTTGTTTTATTTCTCCAGGGAAATAGTTCCAGATTTTGCTTGTTTGATATTGGCTGTATGTTTGTGATATGCAGCTTTTACTATTTAGAGGTATGTTTCTTTGGTGCCTAGTTTGTTGATGTTTTTTATCCCGAAGAGATGTTGGATTTTATTGAAAGCTTTTCCCGTATCTATTGAGATGATTATATGGTTTTAGTTTTTAATGATATTTATGTGATGACTCATACTTATTAACTTGCATATGTTGAAACAACATCACATTCCAGGAATACAGCCTACTTGATTGTGGTGAATTAACTTTTTGATGTGCTCCTGGATTTGGTTTGCTAGTATTTTGTTGGGGACTTTTGCTTCTCTATTTATCAGGGATATTGGCCTGTAGTTTTCTCTTTCCATTGTTTCTCTGCTAAATTTCGGTATCAGGGTGATACTGGGTTCATACAGTTAGGTAAAAGTCACTCCTCTTTGAGTTTTTGAAATAGTTTCAGTAGAATTTATGCTCGCTATTCTTTGTATGTGTGGTAGAATTCTACAATGGATCCATCTGGTCCAGGACTTCATTTTTTGGTTGTTGATTTTTTTTAAATTATTAAGTCAATTTTAGTACAGACCAATTTCAGTGGTCTGTTTGGGTATTCTATTTCTTACCAGTTCAATCTTGGGAGGTTGGGTATTTCCAGGAACTTAACCATTTTTCTGGATTTTCTCATTTATGTGTGTAGAATAGTTCATAATAGTCACTGATGATCTTTGTATTTCTGTGTGATCAATTGTACTGTCGTCTTTGTCATTTTTGATTTTGGATATGGTTTTTATTTCCTTGTTAATCTATCTAGTGATCTCCCAATCTTGTTTATTCTTTTAAATAACGAGCTTTTGGTTTTGTTGATCTTTTGTATGGATTTTTGTGTCCCAATTTCATTCAGTTCTTCTCTGATTTTTGTCATTTATTTTCTTTCGCTATTTTTGGGGTTAGTTAGTTCTTATTTTTTCTAGTTACTCTAGATGTGATGTTACATTGGTAATTTGAGAATTTTTTAACTTTTTAATGTAGGTATTTAATGCCATAAACTTTCCTCTTATCATTATTTTAGCTGCATCCCAAAGATTTTGGTATGTTGTGTCTCTGTTTTCATTCTTATGTCAGATAAAACAGAGTTTCAACAACAGTCAGAATAGACAAATAAGGGCATTACATAAAGATAAAGGGTTCAATTCACCAAAAAAACTTAACTATTCTAAACATACACACACGATATTGGAGCACTAAGATTTATAAAACAATTTTTTCTAGTCCTACAAAAAGACTTAGAGAGCCACAGGATAATAGTGATAGAGTTCAACACCCTAATGACATATCATCAAGCAGAAAACTAACAAAGAAACCTGGACTTCAACTTGACACTGGATCAATTGAACATAACGAACACCTACAGAATAATCTACCTAACAACCACAGAATATACCTGCTTCTCATCAACACATAGAACATACCCTAAGGTGGACCACATGCTCTGTCATAAAACAAGTCCGTAAAAATTAAAAAATATATACCATACCAAGCACACTCTCAGACCACAGTGCAATAAAAGTAGACATCAGTACGAAGAAGTTCCCTCAAAACCATATAATTACATGAAAATTAAACAAATTGCTCCTGAATGACTTTTGGGTAAACAATGAAATTAAGGCATAAATACACACTATATTTCAATCCTGTTGTTTAGATACATATACCTGCCTGATAAAAAATATAGAAAAAAAGTGAATGATTTAATAAATTATTAAGAAAGTAGATAATTATTGTCAGAAAAATGCAATCACTTAAGGTCACGAATGAACTTAAAATATACTGATATTCTTCCACCTGTTAAATAGGTAGTTCTGGGTAAATTAATGTTTTCTTTTTCATTAAAATATCCATATTGCACATATAATAAATATATGTATATATATGGCAGTACATTTAATATATCAGTTATATTATTGGTGCATTTATTCTGCATTTCTTAAGAAAATGTTTTTCAGGGCATTGACTAACAATCCTCTGAAAAATCATACTTTTATAGTTGTGTTCACTTATTAGTTGTATGCAGTTTTTGGATAAGCATTGTTGGACTAATTTTAGCAGAGAACATTTTTTAAGCCAATGGAGATTATTACAGAGCCTTGTTTCACCAAAGGCTTCGTTCTAAGAAAGAAAATGTCTCACAATCTATTTAGAAAGCTTTACAATTATAACATCAGAAACACTGGACATGATCGTGTAGCAGATATAAAAAAAGATGTGCCAAAAATATCATCATGATTTAATTTAGTTTAAAATGAGATAAATACAAACTAGGCAATAAGATGATTTTTAAAATCCATAATTACCAGCTTATATGCAACCATTCTCTCTATAAATAATTTATACTCTATGAACTGGCACTGGAAGAAGGTCCACTGGATAGACAGAGCCAAATTAAAGGGAAGAACAAGATTATATACTACACCCTTTCTTATTGTTACCTGCCTGGAATATCAGGAGAAGGCCATTTATAAAAGAAATATTTTGGATTTTTAAAATCCATTGACTTTGGTAAGTGTGGCATCTTTTCATAGTGATTCTCTTCATTCTTTTTATAAATACAGAGCTTCTCAAACTTACTACTCTCTTACAAAAGATACATTGAAAACTCACAAGTACCAATTACATCCCAGACCTACCTGACTTAAAAATGAAAATGGCATGTCTCTCTATAAAGAACACAATGCCAGCTATCACACTGTTTGCTAGTGAGAACATAAATGTGCTCATTTATGGTTAAGAAATTGGGGAACAGATGCCAAGATAAATGGAGCATATCAAGAGTATGTAAATTTTTGACAAACATAGTAAACATAGTTTCCAAAATATGGCCTCTCAGCAAGTTTTTATCTTACAAAATTTTAATTTGTCACTCTAAATCTATGCTATTTTTAAAGGATACAAATGAACTAACATTCCAATGTAATGAAATTTGAAAGTTTCCTGTGTAAATATGATAAATGAAGAAAATGTATTACTGGTAAATAATAGTGACAGAAAATGCTGCAAAATGAAAAGGTGTTAAAGCTGGCCCAAATTGCAAGTAAGAAGAAAAAAAATCTCTCTACTGTCTAGCCATCAATGAGCATGCTGAAGCCAGGAAAAATTTGGCACCTCTCCCAGATGAATATAAATGAAGTTTAAAACATTACAAGGCACAGGTTACTGATCATCAATGGGCTTGCATGCAATATTAGTCACATGAGAAAATATGTAATTGCTCCAACTGGGATACAAAATTATTCCAACCAATATATCCTCCCCTCAGAGATGCAAATTATGAAGAAAAATTAAAGAAGTTAAGTAGTTCTCATAGGAAATAGAATGGTTGTCACTTAATTGAAGTTTTTAAACCCTGTAGGAATCATCAAAATCATTCCAAGTGAACTCCTTATATTTGTAAAAGGGAGTGACAAACAGGATAAAATGTTAGAATGTTATTTCAAGCTTAAATGTTTTATAAGTCAAGGGATGCATACTATTTTGTAGCAATATCCTTTATTTTACTATTTCTTTTTTTTTTTATCAAGCTTGTTGTCTAATGGATTTGAAATCATTTACTTGTTTCTATTTAGCATAATTTGGGAATCACATGAAACAGAAAATCAGAGGTGAGTACACTGCAGTGGATGTTGTAAGTCAGCAAAGATGAGCTCATTATCACAATTGTGCTCTAGATTTGATTTATAGTTTAATGACACTACAATGCATACACCTTAAATGCAAAAGTGGTGCAGCATTCCTTCTTACAACCCCACCACCAACCACATTTCTTGCACTGAATATATCTGAATTAATAAATGCAAATAAAACCAAAAGTAAGTCATAATAATTATTATTTAAATGTTAAACAATATTTGTGTAAAAACAGTATTGTGCAAATATTTGTGCCAAAAATTCAGGGCTGAACAAGGCCATATGCTTGACCTCAAGACACTTATGGCTTGATGAGAGAGAGAGTCAAGAAAATAGGTAGTTTCAATTCATTGGGGGATGTTCAAAGACAGGGCAAGTTCACGCGTTGCATACACGCATTGAAAACCAAAGCAAGAGTCAGGAGCTAGAAAAAGTTTCCTGACACATTTTACATTTAAGTAAAATAATAAGTAGAAATTAAACAAGAAAACAACATTCATATTAGATGGAGTAATAAATTATTTTGCAAAAGCACTGCTATCCAGAAAATTGTTATTAATACTTCTATATGAAAATGATTTGACATATTTTTCCTATTTCCTATATTCTGTTGAAATGAATTATTTTAATTGATTATAGCAACTTTTTCTCTGTTGAATTCATAATAATAAAAAGAAGTGGGATCATTATGGAGGTAGATCTAATTTATTATACAGATTACACATTCAGCATATAAAATGTTAATTATGCTTAGGTAAAAATTACCCAGAGAGTTTCATTGCCTATACTGAATAAATGTCTATAATTCTGCCACACATTAATAACTTATATGCATTTTCCAATAAAGTCAACTCAGTCCTATTTTTCTTCATTATTGAAACAGATCAATTTGGCTGAGCTTGAACATTAAATGATGGTACTGGCTTGTTTACCAGCAATATTTTGTGGGAAATGACCTTCCTTAAGCACAAAATCTCTGTCAGTATTGTGTGAAATTTATTCTGCGAACATTGTGAAGAAACTACAACTTCTGAACAGAGTGGATTCCTATCTTTCATCATCTGATCACTCACCTCCCTGAATAGAAGCAGAAGAAATTAGTCTATTCATTCCTATTTATACTACTTAAAATAATGTCTGTCTGTACCTCTGTCTCTGTTTTGCTCCCTGCTTCCCTCCCTCCATCCCTCTTTTCCTTTCCCTGATTCTCTGTTCCCCTATGCACAATACATACAATGGTTTTTTAATTCTCTTTTTAATTCTTTTTTTTCTTGGTAATAACTTTTTGTAAACTGTTGCATAGCAAATTGCCACACAGTGATTTAACTAACTCTCATGTATTATTTCACATTTCCGTAGTTCAGAATTTTAGGTCATGGGTTCTCTACTTAGTTTCTTACAAATCTAAAACCAAGATACTGACAAGTTTATATTCTCATCTAAAACTTGGAGTCCTCTTCTAAACACATGTAGTTATGGTAGAGTTTTGTTCTTTGCTGATTTAGATCTGACAGCCACGTCTTGTTGGTTTATCCGCCCAGGAAAATCTACCTATTTTAATGTGAACTGGTTTAGAAGCTTAATTACATCGACAAAATACCTTTACCCTAATACCTAAATTGTGTGTGATGGAATAACCAAAAGAAGCTATGTGTGTACCAGGCTCTAGGAATTGTGAGGACTATTGTGAAATTTTGCCTACAAGACATATGGTTAAGTTTACTCAGATTAGAAAAGTTATGTTGTAGTTTCACTGACATAAAGGGTATGAATACATTTTAAATCTTTGTTTTGTTAGGGTCAAACTGCTCAAGTTTATTTTAGAGTTAAGTGCAAATGGCAGTCTGGTAACTAATGTAAACATTCTTCATTATGTCTTACCCTGAATCAACTTATGACAGATGGATTTAAACTTAAAATAAAAATAGATTTTGTGAAGTTATATTACTATGTTGTCTCTGGAGTGTATCTTTCCACAGAAGTTTGAGTTTAATCTAAGGCTAATGAAAAGACTTGGAACACTAGATAATACCAACAAAACTTTACCACCCTATTTTTTCAAAGATTTTAACACACATGGATGAAAAAGCTTAGTATAACAACTGTCCAAATTATAATACTAAGTGATCTTTGGGGTTGGTCTAAATAGGTTCTCAGTCAAAGCTTTCCAGTGTGAAAAACAATGTGTTTCAAGGAACTATGCATGAAATCATGTTATGCCGAGGGCGCAGGCTAACAGTAATAGGTGACCTATTTTTAGGAGTCTAATAAATACCTAGGAAAATAATGTGTATACAAATGTTCTTGTCCAAAACTTTATATAATTGCCATAAAGGTGATATAAAAATGCCATAAATATTGGAAAGAAAGATAATATTTCTGATTTAAATGACTAAAAGGGAGGGGTGCCTTATAGTACAAAATATTTAAGTTGAATTTACAAGGACACCCAGAATATTAGCTGAAATGTATGGAAAATAGACTGAGAAAATAGAACCAATGTCTCATTGAGTATAGCAAGAGACAGTATAGTTCTTTAACAAACATTTCATGGTTTCCATGGCAAATGGTTGACTTTCGATTCATACATACATAAGCTGTAACATTGTTTAACAAGTTCTGGCCAGTTGTGGTCTAATAAATTATTTCTAGTTATTCTGAAGTTTCAGATTATTTTAACAAAGGCAATAAGTGAATAATTTATTAACATATTAAATATGAAAATATCAATTCTAAAAAAGTTAAAATAATATTTTATAGGAGTTAACTATAACAACACAAACATTAAAACAAGCAACCTCACTCATATCATTAGTACTTTTCTTGCTAGAGCTAACCACGTTTTTCAGATTGGTGAATATATTTAGAAATTTTATTTCCGGTATACTCACATAAGACTTTTAATGGGACTTTCTTTGTGTCACAGAATACTTTTTAAAAAACTTCTATAATATTAAAAACAGTATTTATTTAGTATATTACATTTATTGTGTAGTATTTGATGGCAGAGTGTTCTTTTTTTTTAAATCATTTCCCCTTTTAGATAAAATGAAGGTATTTCCAATTTTTCATCATAGTACATATTGAAGCAATTGCTATCCTTGCTTATTTCCTGGGAATGTGTACATTCACTAATTCATTTATTCATCCAACAGCTACTTTTCAGTGCCTACTATCAATCTAAGACTGCTCTAGGTATTGGGGACTACTTGTTCACTAAGAAATACAAAGTTCCTGATTTCATCAACATTATTACCTGGGAGGTCAGAGGGAGGCAGACACTAAAAATGAATTAACATTTTAAGTAATATGGTTAGTTATAAGTACTTTAGAGAAAAATGTAAATAGTTACTGAAATGTAGAGGGATATTGGGAATTCTCAAAATGTGTTTTTAAGGACGTGACTTATAACCAGAACCTAAGTGAAGAAAGAAAATGTGCAGCTATTACCACCAGGGTTTTCTGGCCAAAAGAGGTTTCAAACCACCCTGGGATGGAGCTCCCAGAGGGAAAGGCAGGCTACCATTTTTGCTGTTTGGGAAACTTAGCTCTTCCACTTCAGGGCTTCGAAGAGTCTAAAGTGACAGGGGCTAAAACGTACCCCCAGTGAAGCACAGCTGCTCTATCCAAATGTGGCCAGACTTCTTTATTAAGCTGATTCCATACCCCATTCCACCTCACTGGGCAGGACTTCCCAACCAGGGTGTTCAGCCACCTCCTACAGGTTCGTTCATGCTAGCAACTGGTCCATAACTCCCTGGGAGAGAACTCCCAGAGGTAGAGACAGACTGCCATCTTTGCTGCTTCACGGCCTTCACTGTTGATATCTGAAGGTACTGGAAAATCCAAGGTGTCTATGGACTGGAACGAACTCCAAGCATACTGCAGCAGTCTTACACAAAAGTGCCAGACTGTTACGTGGGTGTCTGTTCCCATACCTTCACACTGGGGATGTTCTCCAGGCCTGGGCATCCAGCCACCCCTTGCCAGGGCCATCAAGCCAGTAGGGTATCTGCAACTCCCTGGAGAGAGCTCCCACGGGGAACTGAAAGCCTCTCTGCCACTGCCTTTGCTACTCTCAGACTAATGAAAGAGAAAAGACCTTAAGTGCCTCATCAATACTTCCAACAAGCTACATTTGACTGGAGGCCAGTACATCTCCCAAAGGTCCCATTCACTGTCCCTGATCATCTCCAGACAGGGAAACTCTGTCTTGGGCCATAAAGTATAGACTCTTCATCTTGAGGTGCTTGCAATGAGCAATTGCTGACGTGCATCTCTTCTGGGTGGAGCCCTCAGAAGACAAACAACAGACCCTTGGCCACAACCACCACTGAAGTCCCTTCCTTTGCTGCATCCAACTTGGGAAAGGAAAAAAATCCCTTAGATTCCAGAGCTGCAGTGAACAGTCCAGGAGTTCCAAGCCATAATCTATAGCCAGTACTCAAGGGGGAGAGGAGCCCACACTTCAGAGCCCTGAGGGGGAACATGGCTGCAAATGTGAGGAACCACAGGGGAGCCACACAATGCATACAATGGTCCAAGAGTCTATCAGCTGACAAATATGCCTCAGTACCACCTACTGGACGCACCACAAAGCTTCAACAGTCCCCCCAAAATACCTTGCTAACATACCCCTTTGTAAAACCAAAGACAATAAGTCACATTCAAATAAAGACCCTGCACAATGCCTTGGCCCTGTGAAAACATCCAGAAAAGATGTCTGTTTACTGTGCTCAGCATATACTGCAGTTAAGGGAACTCCCACATGCAGAGATGAGAAAGAACCAATGAAAGAACTCCAGCAGCTCAAATGGCCAAAGTGTTATGTGTCCTTCATATGATTGCACCAGTTCTCCAACAAGAGTTCTTAACCAGGCTGAGCTGGCTTAAATCACAGAAATAAAACTCAGAATATGGAGAGGAAAGAAGATCATGGATATTCAGGAGAATGGCAAAATCCCATTCAAAGAAACAAAGAATCATAATAAAATGATACATAACAGAAAAATGAAATAGCTCCTATAAAAAAGAACCAAACTAAAAATTGCAATACAGGAGTTGAAAAACACAATACAAGAATTTCACAATGCAGTCCCAAGTATTTACAGCCCAATACAACAAGCTAAGGAAAGAATCTCAGAACTTGAAGACTAGATCTCTGAAATAAGACAGACGGGCAAAAATAAATTTAAAAAATAATGAAAAATAATGAAAAAAATCTCCAAGAAGCATCGGAGTATACAAAGAATCATTAATCACTGGCATCCCTGAAAGAGAAGGGAAAAGAGCAAAAACTTGGAAAACATATTTTAGGATATTGTCCATGAAAATGTCCCCAACCTTGCTAGAGAGGTCAAGTGTCAAATTCAGGAAATACAGGGAATGCCTGCAAGATCCTACACAAGAGGATTATCCCAAGACACATAAACAACAGATTCTTCAAGGTCAAAATTAAAGAAAGAATGTTAAATGCAGCTAAAGAGACGGGGAGGTTCACCTAAAAAGGAAACCTCATCAGACTAATAGCAGAACTCTCAGTGGAAACCCTTCAAGCCAGAAGAGATTGGGGGTCTATATTCAACATTCTTAAAGAGAAAAATCTTCAACCAAGAATTATATATCCAGCCAAACTAAGCTTTCCAAGCAAATGAAAAATATCATTCTTTTAACATAAGCAAATATTGATAAAGTTCATTACCACCAGACCTGCCTTACAAGAGAACTTGAAAGGAACACTAAATACAGAAAGACTGCTACCAGCTAATACAAAAACACACTTAAAAACACACTAGTGACACTATTAAACAATCATATAAACAAGCCAGCATAATAACCAGCTAACAACACAACGACAGGATTACATCTACATATATTGATACTAAACTTACGTGTAAATGGCCTACATACCCCTAACTATAAGTCACAGAGTGGCAAACTGGATAAAACATCAAGACTAAATTGTATGCTGTCTTCAAGATACACATCCTACATGTAATGTCATCCATAGGCTCAAAATAAAGGGATGGAGGAAAATCTATCAAGCCAATGGAAAACAGAAAAAAGCAGAGGTTGCAATACTCATTTCAGATAAAACAGACTTTAAACCAACAAAGATTAAAAAAAAATAATAAAGGCATTACATAATGGTAAAGGATTCAATTCAACTAGAAGACTTAACTATCCTAAATATATATGCACTGAACAGTGGAGAACCCAGATTCGTAAAGCAAGTTTTTAGAGACCTACAAAGAGGTGCAGATTCCCATACAACAATAGTAGGAGACTTCAACACTCCACTGACAGTATTAAACAGATCACCAAGGCAGAAAATAAAGATATTCAGGAACTGAACTCAACATTGGACTAAATAGATCTGATAGATCTCTGCAAAAACAGCACAATATACATTTGTCAACAAGTAGCTTATTAATAATCTCAACAAGAGTAGTTTCTATCAAATACTGAATAAAATGATTGAACAGAGGTGTATTCATGAGAAAATATGAAGGGTGAAATGGGATTGAGAGCTCTCTTGAATATTCTATTGAAGGAGCATAAATTACACAATAGCTGGAGCATGGTATGGGGATGTGAGGTCTTATTTTATGGCACCTGAAGATCATAACTTTTGAAGGGTCTCTTTATGAAAAGAATGTGAAATAATAAATATAACACAAAGAATGAAAGGAAATATGTATTCAGAATTTACAAATTATAATAGCAATTTTAAAATCCACAATATTAAGCTACAATCATCACAAATTGACAGGATATTTATAAATTAACTGCTTGACTCTAACACAGCTTTATAATACTTCAGTCTTAGGGTTTCTAGTGGATGTATAACTTTGTGAGGTTCTTCATATAACAAAAGTTTTAGTATTATTTTCAATGGAGATAATATAAAGGTAGTTCATCAATTTCCATAAGCAAGTTTGTTTTAAAACTTAAATTTTTTAGAATTTAGTACTTTTTTGCTCAGACTCACAGGTTTTTACAGAAGATATCAACAATAGTTGATAGGATAGTTATTAGACTTGACAATTTAGGATTATTGTAGAAATTTTAAAAATTTCAACTTTTTTCATAATTGTTTGGCTGTAAATATTGCATTGTCCTCAGCATATAATAAAGCTAACTACTCTGATTTTATGATTCTTTTTAGTAACTTTGTTGCTGCCATACATTTTCTACTACATAATGCATGCCATTATACATTGTAACTATTTTTTATTTTGAGAACTATCATTTAAAGTAATAAAAAATTTATAATTTATTTTCTATTTAGCCACATTATTGCTATTTCCAGTGCACTTTATTCCTTTTTGTAAACCCATATTTACATCTGGTATTATATTATTTCAGTGTGACAAAGTTTCTTTAGCATTTCTTGTGCTGTAGATGGCTAGCAATAAATTCGTTCAGCTTCGGTACATCTGGAAAACAAAAATATTTTATCTCCAAGTTTTGAAAAATTATTTTACTGTTTATAGACTGCAGGATTGTTTCTCTTCCAGTACTTTAAAGAAGTCACCCATTTGCCTTCCAGCTTGCATAGTTTCTGACAAAATTCTGTTATTGTTGTTTTCCTTGGTATGTTACATTTATCTCTCCCTTTCTTTTATTCTTTTTCTTTCTCTCATTTTCTTTTTCTTTCTCTTTTCTCTCTCTCCATCCTCCTTCTCTTCCCCTAATTCTGGCAAGCTTCAAAATATTGTCTTACTCTTTGGATTTTAGAGCTGATTCTCACTTTCCAAATATGTTAATCCTTATATTGATTATACTTGGGTTTCCTGGCTCTTTGTGGATCTTCTTTGTTCATGTGTTTGTTTGGCTTTCAATATTTTAGAAAATAGTTTGCTATTGTCTCTTCAAATACTTCTGCTCCATTCTATCTCTTCTCCTTCTTTAACTCAATTCCATTTTTTTCTCAACTTAAGAAAAAAAAATATATATGTGTGTGCATATGTGTATGTGTGTGTGTGTGTGTATATATATATATATATATATGGGCCGGGCGCAGTGGCTCATGCCTGTAATCCCAGCAATTTGGGAGGCCGAGGCTGGTGGATCACATGAGGTCAGGAGTTCGAGACCAGCCTGACCAACATGAAGAAATCCCGTCTCTACTAAAAATACAAAATTAGCCGGGCGTGGTGGCACATGCCTGTAATTCCAGTTACTCAGGAGGCTGAGGCAAGAGAATTACTTGAACCCAGGATATGGAGGTTGCAGTGAGCTGAGACTATGCCACTGTACTCCAGCCTAGGCAATAAGAGTGAAACTCTGTCTCAAAAAGTATCTATATCTATATCTATATATATATGTGTGTGTGTGTGTTCTAGTTTTTGTAATTTAATTTGGGTAAATTATTTATCCTCTGGTTGTAATTTATTAATACATTCATTAAAATAAGTTTTATATCTAATGAATTTTGTATTTCTAATACTTCTTTTGACTCCTTTTCATAATTTTCCTCTCATTGCTAAAATTCCCTTCCACCTTTTTATACATAATGTTCATTATATCTACTAGATCCTTTGAAATAATACTTACAGGTACTTTAAAGTTTCTGCTTGGTGATTCCAACATCTGTGACATACTTGATCTGGTTTATTAGCTGCTTTACCTCTAGAGGACAGGTGTGTGTTTGTGTGTGTGTGTGTGTGTGTGTGTGTGTATGTGTGTGCTTCTGTGTGTTTCTGTGTGTGAGTAGTAATTTTATGTTTAAATGTGAAACATGTATTTTTAAAAAATGAAATAAAAAGTTAATAGATAGAAGTGTGAATATTCTGTCAATAATTGTGGAAAGCTAAGTCAGTCTAGCCAGTAGTTGAGCTCAATCTCAGTTTTGTAGTTTCTATAGCTTTCACTGCGTTACAGACTGCAACGTCTTCCATTGATGGTTTTTTGCTGCTTTATGTTGAGTATCATGTAGTTTCAGACTTTTTCTTAGTGTTTGAGGTGCACCACCAGCTTTCAGAAATGAGTATTTCTCGATGTACTTGCCTTTCACCCAATAACACACTGCTGTCTCTTGTTATTTAGCATAAGTTTCATAGTAGGAATTGGAAGATTTATCGGTTTACCATCATAAAATTACTTTTAGACAAGCCATGGAACCTAAAACTTAGGCATGAGGTCTTAATAGCATTGCTCCTCTTTCCCCTGTGACGGCTAAACCCTGCTTTAATATTTTTGGGTAGTCTTGGGTAGGCACATGATTAAGACCCCTAACACTCAAATTATAGTAGACCACTGCTTAATATGAAGTCAGAGTCGTGGTCCCAAGTGCTTTTCCTGCTAGTCTCCAGGCAGATAGGTTTTCTTCATATTTAAAAAGAGTCTGAGGTCTTAGTAGTGATCTGGGTTCTATGCCTGTAAACAAATGAAAATCCCTAATATTTCCAGACTTGTTATCAATCATTCCCTAGTGAACTTCCCATGTATTTGGGGGACAGATGGATTCCAGGCTATCATGTTAGTCCAAACTTAAACTTTGAAACTATTTTTTAAAAACAATTTGTTTTCTGTTTAACCATTTTTGTAGATCTCATTTTTTTCCTTGCCAAAAGAGAAACAATGTGTGTCTCATACCTATTTGGGTCATGTTTTCATTATTTGGAATTAAGTGCACCTAATTGACTTGTGAACTCACTTTTCTAATGAGCTCACATAAAGTTATGATTGCATAAGTTACTCAGCTCTTTCTTTCTCATTGTTAAATGGGGAGTAATCATCTCTTGAAAGTTTCTACGTCTTAGGTGGAAGTGGAAACTCTAGTTATTTTTTTTCAACTTTAGTGTTTATAATTTTTTTATTGTTTTCTAAACAGCTAGATTTTCTTCCATGGCTAATTAATTTAAACTGGATAGCTTTGTCTAATTAACTTTTTTATTATAACTTTTAATATACTATGGTCTATTTTTACTATCTATTTATACTATTTACTGTAATGTTTTCCATGTCATTTTCCCTATTTGTAAACCCTCTTTTGAATTTTTGAGGCACAATTAGTCCTTTTATCTTCATATGGCTTTGGAAAACTATAGCTTATTTTATGTGGCATTTCATGTGACATTTCCTTAGTACCTATTTTATTATGCAATAAATACTTCATTAAAAAAACATATCAAGTTGATCGCTATACCTTTCTTCCTCCCCAAACATAAAGAATTTAGAAATTTCAAGCCAAAACCTTCCATCTCAATTGGCATGTATTGTTACACAGTATTTTAATTCTATGTCTTTCTCTACTGAAAATAACTCATTGTTCTTCTTTTCATTGTTAGCAACATTATTTAAATATAGAATGCTTTTCTTAGGTATATCAATGAATTCTAGTTTCGTTGTTTACTGATTATTTATAAATTACAAATTCTGTTAATGTTGACACAGCATGTCTGTTTCTGTTTTTAAATTTACCTGTCAAATTTTTCCTTGTAGGCTACAATTTTTTTTTTGAACAAATCAAGTGAATGTTTCTTTTTAAATATTTTTGAATCCATTTTTAATATCCATTTTTGCATATTTTATCTACCTATTTTAGTGTATCTTTATTCTTTTGTAATTTTATTTTCCAGGTTTCTCATGCCTGTCACACTTGCCACAATGTTTTGACCAGCATATATGCTAATTATTTCTGCTTCTCGTATGGCTTCTTAGAATGTTTTAAACTGCAAATTTTATCTTTCTGATTTATGCCAGGAAGTCTTATCTCTGTTTTGACTCCCATATCTCTTATTTGAATTTTAGTTTCACATATTACAATTGTGTTTTCAAAGGATAAAATAACAAAACTACTTTTAAAATAATTTTATTTTTCTACCAAAATTCATACCATGTGTACTTTTATGAGCTTTTGTTGATTATGCTTTTTATCCTCTCTCTATATATATGTATAAATTGACTTCATACTAGTTTTTGTTTTTCTTATTCTTTGTAGGTAGTGCCACATTTACGGCTCTTTCTGAAATGACTCTGCCAAATAACAATAGAGAGAAACGCTAAGTTATTCTAGTCAGCATTAATATCTGTTATCTTTCAGGAAAAATAGAAAAGCAAGCTTTAATATGAGCACTTTTGGCCAGTCACTGTGCTAGGATCTCTAGAGGAAAGAGCAGAGATGAAGGATCATGCAGAAAGACCAACTTTGAAGAGGCCTGAAAATAGTTTCTGGACTCAGTTACTCCTTGATCAGGTCCAAGCCTCAAAGATCTGCAATTTCTCTTTCAATAAAGTCGGCACTTGCTCTTTGTAAGATACATTGAGAAAGCCTCCATACGTTTGCCTGCACCTGCAAAGGAATTTCATTTGTGGGAAAAGTTGTTAGTGGAATTGCTAAGCTCTTGAACTGGGACAGAAGTGCTACACGTACATGTGAAGTTGACTTCCAATAATTCGTCTAATCTAACAAGCCTACCTTATGGCTCTGGAAATAACGATAAAAAGGGTAGTAGTGAGCTGTGCAGGCAATGGAGACCAAGGCTGTTCATCTTTTCTCATTGTTTTACCTCTAACCTCACTCTGCAGCTACTGGTTCCTCCCAGGTCATGATGAAGTGTTCTAAAGGGATTAAAGAAAAGATATTTCAGTTTACTAGGTCTTTTGTAATCTGACATTGATGCCCTCTATGTGACAGATAGCCCCATATTTAATTCTTTTCCAAAAAGGTCACTATTGAGTTGTTCAGGTCTTCCACAGTGGGAATAATTAGTATCACAGTACCCTGATACAGGGGATACACATTGCATCTCACTTCTTAAGATTAACCTCTCATCACCGAAAGTCCGCTCATGAATAATATCATTATATCCTATCTATAATAGGTACCTCCCTAGATTTACTCAACACCACTGGCTCCCAAGATTTTTTTTTTTTTTTTTTTTTTTTTTTTTTTTTTTTTTTTTTTGAGAAAGGGTCTTGCTGTGTCACCCAGGCTGGAGTGCAGTGGTGCACTCATGACTCACTGCCATTTGGACGTCCCCAGTTCAGTGATCCTTCTGCCTCAGACTGCAGATATCTGGGACTACAGGTGTTTACTACCAACCCTGGATAATTTTTAAATTTTTAGTAAAGATGGGGTCTCCCTGTGTTGTCCGGGCTTGTCTTGAACTCCTGGGCTCAAGCAAATTTCCTGCCTCAGCTTCCCAAACTGCTGGTATTACAGGCATAAGCAACAGTGCCTGTCCACTCTCTACCTCTTGGCTGTTTTCTCCATGAAGAATCTTAGGTACCACCTTAGCTTCATTCCAGACATCACCCCCATGAGCTTATCTCTATTTCAACAGACACAGGGGCTAAGTCTATTCCATCATTTTGTCACAAGACAATTATAATATCCTGTTCCACCTTTAATGGGAGCTGGACATTATTGGCTTCCACAGTGATAGCCCAAATGGGCCAGATAAGGAGACTCAGCAGTATAGTGGCAAACTGTGTCCAATGAGAGAGATAAGAAGGAATGTTACAAGGTAGATTCTATTACAACTACTCTACAAATAGTTCTCACAACATGCCCTCCTAATTTTAACATAGAATTCTCTAGAGCTATGTTTTCTCTGTATATCTTACCAATTAATTTATCTTTTTTCTGTAGGCTGGATGTAGGTGATTGGGTAAGGAATGAATGATCATATTTGTTCTCATTTAATGAGTTCTCAATTGGTACGTCCAGAGCCTCTGTCAAAATGATTTTTACATAGTGACTATGATTTGAAGACTTAGATGGATCCAAAAGCCTAGGAAAATTCTCGCTCTCCTATTATATCATATTTATTTTTTATAAGAATTTAACCATAATGATCAATTTTATTGACATTATATTTATTCTTATTGCTGTTGCTATTGCACCATTGCATGAGAATGTTTAATATATTTTAAATCTTTTTATATTGAAGATGGTGTCTTTTTAACACCCACACAGCACTTGTACACACAAATGTCTTACCCTTTAATAATAACTATTTATTATTACTTACTATTCCTGAGTAACCCACTTTGGCTTCTTCTTAATTTATTAATCCTTACCATTGAAAGCACTATATAAATGTAAATATAGCATTTCTGATCTATTTAAAATATTATCCATCATATTACATTCCTTCAAGCTATATCCAAGGGTAGAAAAACATTTGCTTATATTTAGTGTTAACAGCCAAGTTATTGACTTCTTTCATATGTTTTAGCTGGAGATCTAATTTTATTTTATATCTAAAAATAATAATTTTTACTACAGTTCCCATACTCCTCAGGATATACAGTCTGGAATATCACTTAATATCCTACTTAATATACATGTCCTCAAGTTCCTTTCCATATAATTTTAATCGTGTATTTACATTTTCTTTTCATTATAGGAGCAGTCCAAACATCAACTTTTAAATATTTGATCACTTTAATTTATTTAAGAAGTACTAACATTACCATGTCAGAGTCCATCCTAGTATGCTTATTTGGTTGAAAACTAATGTTTTCTACTTGCATAGTATTTTAATGCAATTTAGTATAATAATGTTAAAATTTATTGTAGGTTATTCTTAATTTCAAAAAAAAATTCTAAATAAGTATCTCCTATTAGCTTTGTTTTACTGATGTAGCTCAACATTCTTTTATGTATTTGTTCCTGAAAAAAAAAATGACTTTCAAATGTCAGAAACAGCATTAGGTCTTTTAGGACTTTGAAAGTTCGGGAGTTGGTGCTACAGAAAATAGCAAATGTGAGGCAGACATCGTGTCTCCTAATAGGAACCTAAACATAATGGGGAGTAGTTACATGTATGCAGAGTCTAGCACACAGCAGAGTGTCTTATATATAATTTGATATATTCATAAATAAATTGATTGTTCATAATTACAGAGGAATAAAGGAAAGAGCAGACCCTACCTACCGTGAAGGTAAGTAGTACAAGCTATATGATTCATGGAAGAAAGAGATGAGTTTTTCTTAAGGAGCATGTGAAAAATAGAAAGGTGGCAAAAAGTTAAAGGAGCATTGCAGGAACAGGGAGGTGACACAGACTAGGTCATCTTAGTATAATGCAAAAGGCTACTCTCTTCAATCATTGACGAAACATTAAAGCAACATAACAGTAATTTTCTATTATCATGAAATCTTAAGCAACAACAGAAAGAGACATCCTCAAAAAGCATTCCAGAAAGATTAAAATGATTATCTCGCTGGAAAAAGACCTCAAACACCTGACAGTGACTCTGCAACAGAAAGCAAAAGATTAGGAGGAAACATACTGTGATTGTATTAAGTGAGCTGACATCAAATATGGGTTATAACTACTACTTGTGGCCTCCTTCACCTTTTAGCTTATATATTGCACAATATTGAAATGTTATAATGCAGGCTTTTAAAAAATATATGTTTCACAATTTGTTTATTATTATAATTTAATAACTCCTTATATAATCTTATAATATTCCTTAATTTCTGTTTTTTAAAAAATTCAGCCCCTTCTGAGGAATCAAACATGTTTGTTTAGCTTTAATATAAATAAGAAGAAATTTAAATGGAACAAAAAGCAATATTACGTTTTTTTTTCCTTTTTTCCTTTAGCAGAGAGATGCAAATACTGATGTAAATTTGTAGTGTTATTGAGAAGTATTAGAAAAATCTGGTCAGATCAAATAATTATCCTTTATTTTTTCCCTCTTTTCTATGAATTGGACTATGTGGAAATTATAGTCTTAATCACTAATTTGGCTCTATCTCTGTTCCTTTAATTCACAAGCAAACACAATAGCACATTTTCATAGTGCTTTCTTCATGTACTTTACATCATTCCAAATATGTTCCCTTTCCTAAATTTCAAAAACAAATATATATATATATATTTTCATTTTTTTGTATGTGAAAACAAATTGAGTCTAAATATATGTAATTTTAAAATCACAACAAATAATAATAGAAGAAACAGAAGTAGATGTCTAAAAGAGACAAGTCTGCTAAGAAGGTTCTACAACATTTGAGAATTTTTAATTATAGTCTTGGGAATGACAAAAAAAATGGAGGAACTTTGACTTACACTAGAACTACATTTTGAGTTTCTTGCGATAGAAAAAAAAAAGATTGTTAAAATTGAATCTACATCTTTGAAGTCAAGGTGAAGTTTTATTGGTAGGTATCAACAATATAAATAAGTATCAGATACTTGTAGAAAAGTGTCCACTTACTTACCTAGAGCAGCATATTTTAAATGGAATTACTTTTTCTTATTTTTATTTTGATACTATTTACAGTTTAATTTAGTAATTTTAAATATATGTATAATGGATTTAATAGGCTGACATTTAATTTTGCTTCCATACATTAAACATTTTAATATAAATTTCTTTAGGTTGTATTTTTCAGGAGTCTACTCCCATGAAGCTAGGAAAAAACAGAACATGATTATTTGTGCTGAATAGCAGAATTTTTGCCTTTCTTTTGTATGTTATAAATATGTTTTGATAATATTTTGAGAGGAAAATATCATTTCAAAATGTGTTGATGCAAAGTTTCATGCTTCATAAACTGATAATATTCTCAGCACAACGTGATTTTAATGTATACATATTCTCTTTCTCTCTTTCTCACACACACATTTGCACACGTAAACACCTGAAGCATAGTTGATTATGTGAATCACACTTTATCAATCCAGAAAGAATAACCACCAGAAGAGTAACATAAAGTTGATAAAATTTATGTCCTATAAAGAGTCACAGAGTAAATATCTTAGATTTTGCGGGCCATGTGGACCCTCTCTCTACTACTCAACTCTGCTGTTGTAGTACAAAAGCAGCATTAGATAATAATACTTAGATGACTGGCTGTGTTCCAGTTAAACTGGATTTACAAAAACAAGTGTGCTTTATTTGGCTCACAGGCCACAGTTTGCTGATCTCCGCTTTGAAGAAGCTAGGGATTTAAGGGTCTGAAAAAGGAGTAAGAGTATCAGAGGAAAGTCACTAATCAACTCTCCTGAAGCCAAGAACATTTACCATGAGACAGCAATGGTAGAAACGCAAAGGGAACACTATTGCCTCTGCATCTTGGGTGGTTGGACTGGAATTTGTTGGACACCAGGTTACATATTGGGAATAAATGCTGCAAATGGAATAAATTGAGAGCAAGACAAACTGAAACCCATCTCCACCTCCACATCACCCGTCCTCCACATCCACCTCCACTGTCTCCATTCCCCATTCCACCAACAGCCCCACATATAACTCCTATGACCTCCAAAGAGTAATAGCTATGGCTTCAATTTTTTCTTCGAATCTATTACTTTTTTTTTTTTTTTTTCAACCG
Source organism: Rhinopithecus roxellana (assembly GCF_007565055.1). Taxonomy (NCBI): domain Eukaryota; kingdom Metazoa; phylum Chordata; class Mammalia; order Primates; family Cercopithecidae; genus Rhinopithecus; species Rhinopithecus roxellana. The sequence continues at coordinate 62,354,074 of NC_044556.1, forward strand.
TAACTTAAAGCATACAGGAAAGGAGATTCTGAAGACTATGGTTACAGTTTAGTCAAATTGATTCAATACAGAATTATCACAAGTACTTTTCAGGTTACTAAACAATTTCCTTAATAGTTCATGCAAGATCATTTTCCTTTTTTGTTAGTTGAATTAATTCGTTCTCATTATTCTTCATATCTCACTTTCATTCCCACACTTCTCTGAAGCAACCATTCTAATGGGTTTAATGTTTATAATCGTATTGTATGTTTTATTGCACATTGCATATTATATGCACATTTATTTTAAGTTATTGCTATATTATATGTTATATTTGTATGTTATTATATAGGTTATATTTGTCATTGTGTACTTTTTTCATTTACATATTTTGAAGAACTATTATGCAATGTTTTCATTTAATCTAGCCCCATTTAAGATTTATTTGCAGCAGTTCACCTATAAGTCTCTGCTAACACAAACTTTGCTAAAATGAGTAGCCTTTAATATGTTCCATTATTGACTATTGTGAGTAAAAATCCTTACTAATACTTGTGCACTTACATAATCTGATTAAATATTGTCTCCAAAATGGGTGAAGGGACATCCTTCTTAGTCATCAACAACACTTGCTTCTCTAATATTAGCCACTCTAATGTTAAAAAAGTGTTTAATTTTATTTATCTAATTAGTCAATATTATATAGCATCTTTTTATGTTCTTGCTGCTTTTTAGACTTCTTCAGTAATTCAAATATGAAGATTGTTCTTTTTTTCTGGTTTAATTACCAGAAATCTTTGTATAATTTATTAATCTCTTATTTTAGACAGTCAGATAACATTGCTTATAGTTTTCTTACAGTAAACAAAATCTTTAATTTTATTCTTATCAAAATAATAAATATTGTTTAATAATTTTTAAAATAACTTTGTGAAGTTTTACTAAATTTTTACTAGGTTCCATATCCCAACATTAACTTCTTAAATTTTATTTTATTATGCAATTTTTTTACTATTATAGTTAGATTTCTAATGTTTTCAATGTCTACCTTTTTACCTTTTAAATATAGGTACCTTTTTATTTTCTTGTAAAAAATAGTTTTCCCAACTCCTACAAAACAACTCTATTGTTTACTCATTTAGTTTTGGTTTATTCTGCCTTGTATACTAAGTTTCCATTTATTATTGTTCTACAACTGTGGTCTCTGTTCCCTTCCATTAGTCCTCACTTCTGATCTTGCACCAAAAATACTATTTTATATAGATTCTCAATGTGTCCAATAATTGAGAGTAAGAAATATTCCCTCTTCATTCTTCCTTTTAAAAAACAACTTAACTATTTATGGACCTCTGTAACACTGTTAAAACTTGAGTACACATTTATTGAATATCTAAATAATCAAGAAACAACTACAAATGAGATTTAATGCATGGTAATTGAGCACAAAGAATGTGAAAAATTAGGATTACTATAAGAAAAATAAGTGTGGAGAGATGAATGCAGTTTAATGGGGTGGAGGAAGGTTGGCGATGAGGGAGAGAGGAAAAGAAAGAGAAAGAGAGTGAGAAAGAGGCAGAAGAAGGAAAACGTGATACATTAATTTTATATTTTGCCTTTGTTACACTATTCAAATGAATGCTTAGGTGTATCTGTTTTTATTCCTCTTCCAAAAGAAAAAAAAAAAGATTAGTTTAATTAGAGTCTGAGATCTAGTACTAAAAATAAATAAGACTTTTAGGTTTTGTCGCACCACGAAGATAGAGTCATAATAGGCATCTTTTATTATAATCCTAACACTGGAAAATTGTTATTATGTCAATGACTTTCACTAAGGTAGAGAGTGCTACAGAATATTAAAATATCATGAGGAGTGTTTCAAAGGATAGATTTAAAATTCTGTGTCTCTTGATTATAAATAGCATATTAAAAACATAAAAGGAACTCTATATTAAAAAGGAACTGTGTTTCCAGAAACACTAGAGTAAAATATGATACCAACATACTTCAAGAAATTAATCTTACTGAAAGCAGAGATATAAAAAAGAAGTATATATATCAAATACATAAGAAAATTAGCAAATGAATAAAGAGTGTATTTAATAATTATAACAAATGGTATTAAGAAACTTCAAATCGGATTAAGATGAGAAACTGATAAGACCAGGGAGAATGGCTATCTTTATCAAAGGTTTAAAACAAATTTTCTCACTGAATATGACATTTGGTGAGAGACATGAATGAAATTAAATGTAGATTGTTCCAGGAAAAATGAACTGGATTCAAAAGCTCTTGAGGCAGGAACACACAGGTGTGTTTGAAGAAGAGGAAGAAGAGGAGAAGAGCAAGCACAGCTGGAATGTAGTGAATGGAATTGGGAAATGACGTCAGAGAAATAAGACTTGCAAACATAGTATCACATACTTTCTTGGAATGTTTAAATTCTACAAATGGGCTGAACAACTTTACTGACACGTGCCTAATTTTCTATGAGAGGTGCTATTATTCCTCATCCTTGTGGCTATGCATGTGTCAGACAATATATAATGATGAAAAGAGTTGGATTATATACATACACACAAATCTGTACAAATACAGACACAGAGAGAGACAAATAAGCCAGATTTTGATAATATTATAGAATAAGTTAACTTTCTATGTGCAGTTTCATAAATTGAGTGAACTTTAAATGAATTATTTTTTCCTTTTTTTTTTTTTTTTTTTTTTTGACACGAGATTTTGCTCTGTCACCCAGATTGGAGTACAGTAGCAGAATCATAGCTCGCTGTTGGCTTAACCTCCAAGGCTCAAGCGATCCTCCCACCTCAGCTTTCTGAGTAGTTGGGACTACAAGCAACTGCCACATGCCTGGCAAACCTTTTTTAATTTTGTAAAGATAAGGGCATTGCTATGTTGCGTAGGCTGGTCTCGAACTCTTGCGTTCAAGCGATCTTCTCAATTCTGCCTCCCAAAATTCTAGGCATGAACACCTGGCTAAATCAAAATCTTAACCAGGAGACTTGGTATATAACAACACTGAGTAGTATAGCAAGTCTTTATTAAAACGGTAATGTTTTTCACACTCTGTGAACTCATTTAAATAGCACCTAACTTGTCATTTATATTCAATGGTATAAGAAAGTTTATGTAAATTTTAATTAAAATCCATGCAAACTACCATTTATGTAATCTAGTAAAACCAAGTTTTATTAGCCTTTATAATTTGACATTACTAAATTTTGATATGTTTGTCTTTTGTGTTTTATTTGTCTTCAAATTTCAGTTCATGCTTTTTACAGTGATAAAGATACCACATATTTATGCAATTTTTATTTGAAGTTTTTAATATATATTTTCTTTTTAAAATATTTTTTAAAAGCAACACACCATTCAAAAACCTACACTTACAATACACAAAAATAATGTTAATATTACCTGCAGCAATCTATGTAAATCACTATAGATTTCAGTCTACACTACATAATCAAAAAACAGTATTTACATTTTGTTAAAGGAATTTTATAAATAATTTAATAAATGTCATATTTCATTTTTTAATTACAGCATATGTTAAAAATGAATTCTGGTGGATCACACATGGATTTAAGTGTATAGGAATTATGTTTTAAAATTAAATTCTTAAGTAAAAGTAAAAGGAAACAATAGGTGGCATACAATATTATATAAATGTTAATTTCAAATGATCCTATTACTAGTTAGAGGTAGACCATGTATTTGATGTGAAGATACAATGGTTTCATATGGACAATCATTACTAATCATATAATCTTTTCTAATGTTTTTAATTGTTATGAGTATTTAGGTGTATGTATTTATGGGGTTCATGAGATGTTTTGATACAGGCCTGTAATGCATACTGATCACATAATTAAAAATTGGGTATCCATTCCCTCAAGCATTTTTTATTTATGTTACAATAAGCTTTATTTTCAGAGGATTTGTAGGTCCACTGCAAAACTGAGCAGAAAGTCCAGAGTTCCTATATACCACCGCTGTCACACAGGCATAGCCTTTCTCACAGTCAACATTCCTCATTAAAGTAGCACATTTGTTACAGTTGATGAATATCTGCAATGAAACATCAACATCACCCAAGGTCCACAGTTTAAGTGTCACTTTCAGTGTTTTACAGTCTATTGATTTAGATAAATGTATAGAGATATATTGGAACATTATAGTATCACACAGAATAGTTTTACTGTTCTAAAAATTTTCTGTGCTGCACCTGTTCATCCCTCCTTTCTCTTTAACTCCTGGAAACAACATATATTTTTAGTCTTCTTAGTTTTTCCTTTTCTAGAACATTATATAGTTGCAATCCTACACTATTAATATGGTTTGGCTGTCTTCCCACCCAAGTCTCATCTTGAATTGTAGCTTCCATAATCCCCACATGTTGTGGGACTGTGTGGTGGGAAGTGATAGGATCCTGGGGGTGGTTCCCCCATGCTCTTCTCATGATCGTGCGTTCTCAGAAGATCTGTTGGTTTTAAAAGTTTCTGGCATTTCCCTTTCTTGTAGTTATTCTCTCTCCCGCCACCCTGTGAAGAGATGTCTTTGGCCATGATTGTAAGTTTCCTTAGGCTTCTCTAGCCATGAAGAACTGTGAGTCAATTAAATCTCTTTTCTTTATAAATTACTCGGTCTCTAGTTTTTCTTCATAGCAGCCTCAGAACAAACTAATACAGTAAATTGGTAATGCAGACAGTGGGGTGACACTATAAAGATACCCAAAAATGTCAAGTCAATTTTGAACCTGGGTAGCAGGCAGACTCTGGAACAGTCTGGAGGGTTAAGAAGAAGACAGAAAGAAGTGAAAAAATTTGGGACTTCCTAGAGACTTGTTGAATGGCTTTGATCAAAATGCACATAGTGATATGAACAATGACGTCCAGGCTGAGGTGGTCTCACATGGAGATGAAGAACTTGAGTTTGGAACTGGAGTAAAGCTCACTTTTGCTATGCTTTAGCAAAGAGATTGGCAGCATTTTGCCACTGGCATAGAGATCTGTGCAACTTTGAACTTCAGAGCAATGATTTGGGGTATCTGGCAGAAGAAATTTCTAAGCAAGATGGTGTTCAAGTGGTGGCAAAGCATAAAAGTTCAAAAAAATTGCTACCTGGCAATGCAGTACAAAAGAAAAACCCATTTTCTGGAAAGAAATTCAAACTGGATGTAGAAATTTGCATAAGTAATGAGGAGCCAAATGTTATCACCAAGACAATGGGAAAAATGTCTCCAAGTCATGCTAGATAACTTTGCAGCAGTCCCTGCCATCACAGATCCAGAGGCCTAGGAGGTCTGGGTCCAGGGCCCCCCTGTTGTGCACAGCCTGTGGACTGGGCAGCCTGCATCCCAGCTGCTCCAGCCATGGCTAAAAGGGGCCAAGATACAGCTTGGGCTATGGCTTCATAGGGTGTAAGCCCCAAGCTTTGGCAGTTTGCTTGTGGTGTTGTTCCTACAGGTGCACAGAAGACAATAATTGAGGTTTGGGAACCTCCACCTAGATTTTGCAGGATGTATGGAAACCCTTGAATGTCCAGACAGAAACGTGCTTCAGGGGTGGACACCTTATTGAGAACCTATGCTAGGACAGTGCAGAAGGAAAATGTAAGGTAAGAGCCCCCACATATATTCCCCACTGGGTCACTGCCTAGTAGAGCTGTAAAAAGAGGGTCACCATCCTCTAGACTCCAGAAAGGTAGATCCACTGACAGCTTGCACCATGAACCTGAAAAAACCACAGACAATGCCAGCCTGCGAAAGTAGCCAGGACAGGGGTGGACTGTGCCTAGCAAAGCCATATGAGTAGAGCTGCCCAAGGCCATGGGAGTCCACCCTTTGCATCGGTATAACCTAGATGTGAGACATGGAATCAAAGGAGATCATTTCAGAGTTATAAGATTTGACTGCCTCACTGAAAATCAGACTTGTGTGGGGCCTGTAGCCTCTTCATTTTAGCCAATTGCTCCCATTTGAGATGGGTGTATGTACCAAATCCCTGTACCCTATTGTATATAGGAAGTAACTTAACTTGCTTTTGATTTTACAAGATCCTTGGTGGAAGGGACTTGCCTTGTCTCAGATGAAACTTTGGACTTGGACTTTTGAGTTAATCTTGGACTGAATTAAATTTAGGGGACTGTTGAGAAGGCATGATTGTGTTCTGAAATGTGAGGACATGGGATTTGGGAGGGGCCAACAGTGAAATGTTATGATTCAGCTGTGTCCTAACCCAAATCTCATCTTGAATTGTAGTCCCTGTAATCCCCATGTGTCATGGGTAAGACCCATTGGGAAGTGATTGGATCCTACGGTGGTTTCCCCCAGGCTGTTCTCATGATGGTAAGTGAGTTCTTCTGAGATCTGATGGCTTTGTAAGTATCTGGCATTTCCCCTGCTTGCACTCATTCTCTCTCCTGCTGTCCTGTGAAGAGATGCCTTCAATCATGATCGTGAGTTTCCTGAGGCCTTCCAAGCCATGCAGAACTGTGACTCAATAAAATCTTTTTATTTATTTATTTTTTAATAAATTACTCAATCCTCAAGTATTTCCTCATAGCACTCTGAGAATGAACTAATACAACTATGTAGCTTTTAGATTGACATTTTTCCCTCAGTAATAAACATTTGAGTTTCTTCTGTGTCTTTTCATGGCTTGATAATTCATTGCTCTTAAGTGCTGAATAACATTCCATTGTCTGGATGAACCAGTTTATTCATTCATTTAGCCACTGAAGGACATATTGGTTGCTACAAAGTTTTGGCAATTATGAATAAAGTTGGTATAAACATCTGTGTTGCGAGTTTCTGTATGTACATAATTTCCAACTTTTTTTGGTAAGTAGTAAGGAGTAGGATTTGTGAATTGCATGACATGAGTATGTTTAATTTTGAAAGAAACTGGGCTGGGTGTGGTGGCTCACACCTGTAACCCAGCACTTTGGGAGGCCGAGGTGGGTGAATATTGAGGTCAGGATATCAAGAACATCCTGGCCAACATGGTGAAACAACGTCTCCACTAAAAATATAAAAAATTAGCCAGGTGTGGTGGTGGGCGCCTGTATTCCTAGCTATTCGGGAGACTGAGGCAGGAGAATTACACGAATCCTGGAGGCGGAGGTTTCAGTGAGCCGAGATCATGCCATGCCATTTCACTCCAGCCCAGACAACAGTGTGAGACACCATCTCAAAAAATTTTGATACATGCGCGCACACGCACGCACACACACACACACACGCACATATATTTATATATAAATGATATTAAAGTTTTTTTCTATAAAGCAAGTGTTCATAAGTGTTGAATGGCAATGAGTTTAAGGTCATCCTTGCAATAGCAATCTGTAATGAAAAGTATTCTTTATTGCAGATTATGTGCAAAAATTCTTAAATATTCAGCTAGAGCAATGTTTATTTCCTTAGTCCTAGGGATTTGTTTTTGTTATTTATCTTTAAGAAATGAAAGATTTCAACAAAAACATATTACTTAGAATGAGGCACTTATTGTACAGGAGAGTGTTGGAGAGGACTTAAGATACAATTTTGCAAACTAGTGGGAGGATGAATGATTGAGGCCATCAAGTTTTATGACATAAAGCAAAGATAAATGTGGTCTAAAAAATTATCTTTTGAAGCAAATGCCTCCACGTAGTCTAAGAAAAAAAAAAATGAATCTCATTGTACTGAATTTCTTACATACACTGGAAAAGAATGTGTTCAGATACCACAGTTAGGTAATTGAATAGTTTTTTTTTTTTTTTTTGTATAATGCTATTTCAACAAATTTAATATTCATTGAAAGATAGACATTAACTTAAAGGTGTTATTTGTGGTATGAGTTTTATATTAGCTCTGTTATGTATTAGGTTACTACTAGAATGTGTCAAAAAGACATGGTAGCTGCATAAAGGAGCATATTATTTTTGAGCTTATTTAAAGTTATGTCTAGGTACCAATGCACAAATGTGAGAGAAGTGTCAGAGTAGATTCCTGCTTTACCTCATTGAAAAACTGTAAGCTTATTAAGTCATTAAGAGCATTACTCATTACTACTGATTCTGATTTCAAAGTGGCATTAAGGAGTAGATCTTATATAAAACATACAATGGAAAATTGCAGCAAAACATATAACAACCGTATGTATGCAATGTCAACATTCTCCAAAGCTACAAACAATTTAATTTGGACCTAACATATTTCACTTTGTTGAATTTTTAATTGAATAGTTCAATCCTAAAACATGTTTGCTGTTTTGAAGACTATTTCTTTGATAACTGAATTTGAAATATTTATGAAAAAAGTTACATACATTCTGTTGGAAGATTTGGTAATCTAATAATGGCTTAATTCAATTTAATTTAATTTAAGAATAAGAGAGTATAACATTAAGAAAATGAGTTGTCATTTGAGTCAAACTAAGCTTGGCTGTGTTATTATATATATATATATATATAATAGGATCTTACAATCTCCAGAAACTCTTGAAAGTCTGTGGGGTAAGAAATATCCCCAAGACCGCTAATTATATCCAGTCTTTTAAGAAAGGATACTATATAAGAGAATGCTCCAGAAGCACCTTTCAAAGAGAGCTCTGGAATTCACCATATTAGACACAGTTGACTTTCGTGATATTAAAGTATCGTGAAATGTATGAAAAATATTTTGCAATAAAAATATTTTTCAGATAAGACAGTAAAAATCCTGTGATTTTCAAGACACAGAGTTTTTAAAAGAAGTTCTGATTATAAACAATTACTAATGTAAAGAGAAAAGTCAGTTTCCTTGGAAAGCAGGTGGTAAAATATCAAATTCTTTCTTTAGCACAGATTATCTAATATACTTTGAAAACTCTTACATTAACATAACTTGACTTCTAATACTTCCCATTTAATTATAAATATACCTTGTCACTGAAGTAGAATTGTCAGAGAGTAAATTAAAGTTTTATTATAATGATCTCAAGACTAGAAATTAGCAGAAGGAAAGTTAACTCGATATACAGGCACTCCTTGACAACTAAGGGAGGATTTTTTAAAAAGTACTTAATTTTAAAAAGCTTGTCAAAAGCATTTTTTATATGAAATATTGTCTTCATTACATAATCTTCAATATGTCAGACACTACAGCAGATTAATTGCCAGCATATGGGCTGTGGTAGAGTCGCTAAGGTAGTCCCTGCCTCTGTCTATACTCAAAGGAAGAACTGATATCATGTGCAGAGAGGACCAAATCATACATCCCTCCCATGTACTCCTCCCATATTCATGTTCTACTTGAGACTAAAAGCAATTTTAATGAATGGTTTTTATGCATTTTTGTCACTAGAGTTTTTCAATGAATTAGAATCATTTTCCTTTGACAGGTCGCAAGGGCAAATCACAAGTGGTCAGAATATCAGAGTCAGCTTTAATCACTGCTGATGGCCATAAAGATCTATTAAGATCTATTATAGGCACAAAACAAATAGAGCCATGTGACTGATGACACTGTAGGTTTCCAATCACAGGTGATAACTACTTGTAATGACTCTGTGTCTGTTCATATGTGTGGTTTGAGATACAGTCTATAATTATTATCAGAAACATAATAGTCAAAACACCTGGGTCAGGCTAAGGGAGATACATAAAATTGTGGTAAGTAACTAGCTTGCCTAGAGAAAAAAACATATCTGCAATTTAAGTGCCTCTCAAATTCATCTGTGCTTCTCCAGACTGGTAATTCTAATACACCATCATTTTTAATTTGAAGCATCTTTTAATGTTGACCCTCCCTTCATAATGCACACCTATGATCTTCAAAACATTACGGTTTTTGCTTTCTGTTTTAATTCATTGAGTTTACGTTACCTGAACTATTTTATCCATCCATCTTTTCCCTAACATATAAAATATCAACCATTAGTATCCCTTAATATTTCAATTAGCTGAGAAGCCATCCTTAACCATGAGATAATTTCATTTACACATCTTGATTTTTTTCTGCTCAATTTATCCTTCCCATTCCCTTTTTGTAGTGCAATTAACTCTTTTCCATTTGTGAATGGTGACTTTTCACTCAACATGATATTTCTGAAACTGTTGGCAATAAAGTGATTTATCTTCCATGAGAATGAGCATATTTGCTAGGCTAAAAGAGTTTCCTCTCTCTCTGAAGTCAAGGATTGTGCTAAGAAATGGCCCCATGCCTTTAGATGGAAATTTAGAATCCTTTGTGAAATTTTTACACAAATGGTAAAGGAAATGATGCAAAAATAAGCTAGTAACAGAAGAGAATGAAGAGATGGAGATCAAGTGAGCAGCGGGGTCTTGACAGCATCATGCTGGATTTACCTTTTCCTGAAAGCAGTCAACAATTAGAGTCTAGAGTTATATGCAGAAAAATACAATACTTTAAGTAATTTGAGTACTTTTTGAAATTTAATTTAAACTTTATAATATAAGTCTATTTTGCCACCGTCAATATATTTCAAACAGTCAACTGAAACTTTCTGCTTACTCCCCTGTATTTCCCACCAAACTTTAAAGCATAGGAAAACAGAGATAAAATTTGCTAGTTAGCTGTAACATTCCCAGGGTTAACGAAAATGACTATCACCTTATATGATTTAGAAAATATTTCTAAAAATATGAATCCAAATTACAATTTCCATCACATTTTCTATGTCACTCTATATCAAAACCCTGAGGTTGACAGATCAGTGGGTCTATGTTGAGGCTTTTCTTGGTTTGTCTGTCTGTTTCCCCTTTCAATTCAATGGATTTCATTCCCCACTTCATCCCTCCTATGTGATCTTTATAAACACACATTACAGGGACTGTATATTTCTTTCCTTATCATAATTCTAGGACTATTCAGAATAGTTTTAATAATCATGAAGGTTTTCCTATTATTTTATAATATTTGGGGTGAGAACAAATTTCTGATTATCTAGGTCACAACTATAAATAGAGAGAGAGAGAGAGAGAGAGAGAGAGAGAGAGAGAGAGAGAGAGAGAGAGAGATCTAGTGACTTTCATTCCTGAAGAACTTCTGTTGGTTTTATAAGTATTAATTCTCTATGTTAATGTATTTTTGTTTGAAGTACCTAAAGTATCTTTTGTTTTCCTTACACAACTCTGAATGAAATAGAATATGGTACCATAAATGGTAGCAAGGGCTAAACCATCAAAAATGAAAATTGGGAATTGTTTATTTCCTCAAGTGGTTTTGGTTCGTTCCAAGGGTCTCTTTGTAAGAGGAAAATAGGTATAGACATTCTGTGGCATGGAATGACAAATAATTCTTTAAATTATCATATGTACCTCAGTAAAGTACTCTTTGGGAGCAAGGCTTAACCGCAAAAAGCCGCTGTTAAAAAAAAAAAAAAAAAAACAATATGGAAGAATTGGTCACTACAAGATTTTATAGTGGACTGGCTACTTTTGTGTATATGAAATATCTTACAGATAAAAAATAACTAGCTCAGGGCTTTAAATTCTCAGCCCATGTATAATCAAAAGGCTTCTCTGTCTATGCTTATGTGAATTCTTATATTTTATAGAGTATAGCTGGCTGCAAACAAGAGATGCCTCATTCTGTATGTTCCAGAATGAAGGGGTGCGTTAATTCATAGCACAGCTAAGTCTCTTATGACATTTAGGGCATTGATTAGGAAAGAGTTAAATCCTTACATTTCAAATGAATATATATGGAAGGATAAAAAATATTTCATCATGGAAGAATGTATTTTGACTATTAAACAAGCATAATCACTCAGAGATGGATAGAGGGACTGATCATACTTTAGACCTTTCCTTTGAAGAGAAAGCTTCAGAATGTCTTCACTTGTACAAGTAATGGCTTGCATTATGTTAGGTCAAAGTGTGCTATTATTGATTTTGCCACTGTTCACAAATTTAAATATAATCTATGGGTTGAACTATTGGAGAGAATTGCTGTTTTACAATGAGCATCAGTTCCTAAATTATCTGTGCTCTCCCTAGTGGTATAAGTATTGAGAGTCTAGGAATTAGATATTTCAATTCCCTTGCCTCCTGGTTTCTCCATGGAACTTACATTAAGTACACCAATGAGATAAACTTGCATGAGTTTCAGAAAGTGGTAAAGAGGGGATGCCATATTAATCTTCATCATTGGTAGTGAGCAGAAGTGTGTGCTTTTGTAAAATTTAATGTTTTGTTGTTGATGATGGTTATTTGTTTGGTAATCAACCTGAGGTCATTCATCTGTCATTCAATTGCCTTGATGCTACATGGAAGGACTATCAATTGGTTACACTCTCTTGATCTCATGCAAGAGGAGGAACACCAATTGTCTGCTTCTCTAAACAAAAATTGATGAGTAAAGTCTGAAAGCTACAATATCTCCTCTTTTTTTTTTTTTTTTTTTTGAGACGGAGTCTCACTCTGTCGCCGGGGCTGGAGTGCAGTGGCCGGATCTCAGCTCACTGCAAGCTCCGCCTCCCGGGTTCACGCCATTCTCCTGCCTCAGCCTCCCGAGTAGCTGGGACTACAGGCGCCCGCCACCTCGCCCGGCTAGTTTTTTGTATTTTTTAGTAGAGACGGGGTTTCACCGTGTTAGCCAGGATGGTCTCGATCTCCTGACCTTGTGATCCGCCCGTCTCGGCCTCCCAAAGTGCTGGGATTACAGGCTTGAGCCACCGCGCCCGGCCAATATCTCCTCTTGACTTTCACTTCATTAGTCCCTAAGCAATTTTATAAGTGCTTGATTCCCTGTATTTTATACCTTCGTTATTGAAAAACCTTTACTATTTCTCTCTTCCAGAGTAAATACTGATTGATGCAAGTAGCCAGTATACCATTAACTAAACCAAAATCTTTTTCTCTAGCAATTGATACAATGTGAAATTCTGAATGTGGGGCAATAATATTTCTATAATCTGTATCACTTTTATGCATATGTTATTGAATTACATGAGAAAAATATCCGTATCTGAATACTTCGTATTAACACATTTATGTTTCATTGGAAACTGTAGTTTTCAAAAACTACAGTGAAACACATTAACAGGATCTTTAAAATGATGATTAATTTTTTATGTCTGTAGCTTACAATACTTCTGCAAACATTGATTGTACTGAAGCTGTCAACTGCACATTTGGCAAGCTGAGGTTCCTAATTAGCAAATCCCTGAGCGACTTAACGTTGGACAAACAAAAAGTTCCTCAACAACTATCACTGGAAGAATTGTAATCTGTCAGAGTGATTCACCGGAAAAACCAGAGGTGAGATTCAGACCAGCCTTATGGAGGTCCTCAAAGGAGTACCAAACATGGAATTGAAAAAAAGGACACCTGCTACCACAAAAATACACTCAAGCACATAGCCCACAGGTACTTTAAAGCAATCACACAGTCAAGTCTACATAACGACTAGGTAGCAACATGATGACACAATGAAAATCTAATGTACCAATAGTAACCCTGAATGTAAATGGGCTAAATGCGCTGCTTAAATGACATAGAGTGGCAAGTTGGATAAAAAAGACAAGACTCAACCATCTGCTGTCTTCAAAAGACCCATGTCACATGTAATGACACCCACAGGCTCAAAATAAAGGGATAGAGAAAGATATACCATGCAAATGGAAAACCAAAAAGTGCAGGAATAGCTATTCTTATATTGGATAAACATATTTTAAGCAATGCAATTTAAGAAAGACAATGAAGAACATTACATAATGATAAAGGGTACAATCCAACAAGAAGTCTTAACTGTCCTAAATATGTATAAACCTTACATTGGAGCACCAAGATTTATGAAACAAGTTCTTCTTTTCATACAAAAAGACTTAGAGAACCACATAATAATAGTGGGAGATGTAAACATCACACTGACAGCATTAGATCATCAAGGCAGTAAACTAACAAAGAAACTAGACTTAAATTTGACACTTGGCCAGTTGTACCTAATAAACATCTACAGATCACTTCACCCAACGACCACGAAACATACATTACTCTCAGCTGCACATGGAACATATTTTAAGATCAGCCATATGATCAGCCATAAAGCAAGTAGCAATAAATTCAAAAGAAATTCAAATCATACCAAGCACAATATCAGACCAGGTTAAAACAGAAAGAAAGAAAGAGACAAGAAGGAAGGAAGGAAGGAATGAAAAAACATGTAGGCATCTAGCAAGCAAGAAAACATGAAAAAATGTCCATGAAAATGGACATGAAATATTAATTTGTTTTCATGATGCTGGTAAAGACATACCAGAGAATGAGCAATTTACAAAAGAGGTTTATTGGACTCACAATTCCACGTGGCTGGGGAGGCCTCACACTCTTGATGGTAGGTAAAAGGTACATCTCACATGGCAGTAGACAACAGAGAAGAGGATGTGTAGGGATGCTCCCAGTTTTAAAACTATCAGATCTTGTGAGACTTATTCGTTGTCGCAAGAACAACATGTGAAAAACCTTCCCAGTGTGATTCAAATATCTCCCACTGGGTGAGATTGGGGTGGGGACACAGCCAAGCCATATCACCCATCATCACTAATCATCAGAGAAATGCAAGGCAAAACCAGTGAGATACTATCTCACACCAGTCAGAATAGCTGTCATTAAAAAATCAAAAAACAATAGATGTTGTCAAGGCTGTAGAGAAAAGGAAATGCTTACAAACTGCTGGTGGAAATGTAAACTAGTTCAGCCACTGTGTAAATCAGTCCGGAGATTTTTCAAGGAACTTAAAACAAAGCTACCGTTTGACCTGGCAATTCCATTACTGGGTATTTTTCCAAATGAAAATAAAACAACATACCAAAGAAAAAAAGACATGCACTCATACGTTTACCACCACACTATTCATAATAACAAAGACAAGTGATCAGCCTAGGTGTCCATCAATGGTGGATTAGACAAAGAAAATGTGATATATACATACACGTTTGTAATACATATAGTACATGGAGTATTATGCAGCTATATAAAAAAATAAAATCCTGTTCTTTGCTGCAACATGAGTAGAGCTGGAGGCCATTATTCTAAACAAACTAACATAGGAACAGAAAAGCAAATACCACAAGTTCTTACTTAAAAGTGGGAGCTAAACTTTGAGTGTCATGGGAAAAATAGACACTGAAGGCTGCTAGAGGAGAGAGAGAGGGAGGGGGGCATGGGTCGAAGAACTACCTATTGTATACTAGAGTACAGTATACCCATGTAACAAAGCTGCACATATACCCCATGTGTGTAAAATAAAAGGCCAAAGAACAACAAAAAACAAATCTTGCGGAAGCTTACATGATCAAGGCAACTCTGGTTGCATTCCACCAGCCATGATTTGAAGATTCTTCAGGAAACAGTGCAAGAGAAAGAAGAGCAGTGTTCAATACTGAAGCTAGGTCTTCACATTGCAAGGTCTAGTCTCTCCCTAAACCTGAAAAGCTCAATACTATGGAAATGCTAGCTGTCCTGGATTATTGTGCAATTTCTCTGACATTATAATAAAATAGAATGAAATCAAAATATAGCAGAACACAGTGGCTCATTCCTGTAATCCCAGCACTTTGGGAAGCTGAGGATCGCTTGAGCTCAGGAGTTCGAGACCAGCCTAGAAAACATGGTGAAACCCCGTGTCTACAAAAAACACAAAAAATTGGCCAGGCAAGCACCTGTAGTCCCAGCTACTTGGATGTCTTAGGCAGGAGTATCTCTGGAACCTAAGAGGATGACACTGCAGTGAGCCAAGATTGTGCCATTGCACTCCAGGCTTGGTGACAGAGTGAAATCCTGTCTCAAAACAAAAATAATTAAAATATTAAAAATGAATAAAAGCCCCTTTAAATGGCCACTGGTAAATGTAAACATAAGAAATACATTCTCAGTTTGACCATACAGAAGCCAAAGTTAAACCACAAATAGGAACTTTTACTAATAGTCAGCAAATAACATATAGTGATAAAAGACAGTGTTATCATTTTACAGTGGTACTGATAGCAGCAGAAGGCAGAAAAATTCCTAGGCAGATAGGGACATGTCCCAGGTAAAACCTAACCTTCTAGCAGAAGACAGCCTGAAGCCTGAAAACCAGGCTGCCAGTTCTAGGTAGAATCCACGACCCTGAGTGAAAATTTCCTTGATTCCGTTCAGCCAATCACATGGTGTTTTTTCCAGGCCTGCCTATGGACTAATCAGCACACATTTACTCCTGCCTGTGGACCAATCACTATGAACCTCTTCCAGTCTGAGCCCATACAATTCCCAGATTCAGCCACATCTGCAGGTAGGAGTTAAACACTTTGGTTGACTCTGTGCTGAGAGCTCCTTTGTTGCACAATAAAACTCTTCTCTGCCTTGTTCACCCTCCAGTTGTCCATGTAACCTCATTCTTCCTGGATGTGGGACAAGAACTCGGGACCCACCAAATGGCAGCAAGAGAAGGACTGTAACACTTTCCTGACCAACTCACTGAGTTGCAGGTGGGAACAAAAGGGGCTGTAACACTGCAGGTGGTAATATGCTCCCATTTGCCAGCCTGTGGGAGTAAAGATCAGATTCCCTTCTGGAGCCCAGACCTGGGGATTCCCCAAGCCAGAGTAGTAACACTATAGCCCTCCAACCCTCCACCCGTGTGAGGTGGCCATCAGACAAGACAAGAAGCAGGGTCAGGGACGGGCCAGCCCCGGAGCTGCAGGCAGGCTAGGCAGTGGGACTGAATGAGAAGAAAACATGGCCCCCCACCCTGTTCTCCAAGCAGTGGGTAGCCGGAAGGAGAGTGCTGTAGCACACCCCACACCCACTTGGGACTTTACAATTGCTGGTGTCTCTGAGCTTTTGGGCACCTCTGCATTCCTCTTGTCCAGAAACTAGCGCCCATAGAGGAAGTCACATGTAGTATGCGTGGTCTAGCTGCAGCCTCACAGGAAGCCAGCACCTGTGCTGCCACCTGGAACTGCTCACCCTACTGCAGCAGCCAGCATGGCGAGCTCGCTCACTTACACACCCCTTGCCATTTCATGCCTGAATCATCCTCAGGAGGAATGGGATCTGGGCTGATAGCGCAAGCCCAGTACAGCCTGCTGGGCCGAGTGGACAGAATGAGCCCAGCGGGAGCAAGCCAAACTCAAGCAGAGGCAACGCCAGCCACAGAGGTTTCCGGCTGGCGAAGTGACACCCAAAGGATTCTGTGACAGTATTTATAATTTTGGGGAGTATTTTTGTATCATTAAAAATTACTCATTGCAGAACTATAAGCCTTTAACCTAAATTCTGAATAATATTTTTTATACTTGGGTCACAGATATTTTGAGGATTTTTTTGGAATAACCTCAAATTTTACAAATGATGTCAAATAAAAAATCCACACCTATGCGTATACTTTATCATTTTAGTATGACTATACCTTACCATTTCAGTACCAATTTAGTAAATTTTATACTTTACCATGCCATTTTAATATTATACCTAGTTATTGATGAGATAAACTTGTATCATCAGTATGCCTATATTTTATTAAGTAGTTATGTATATAAAATATTACTGAAAGTATTAGAGTATTTGTGGTAGCAATAAGCAAAATATTGTATATTATCATAAAATTTCCCTAAAATATGTCTACTAAATTAAAGACATATTGAGCCTTTACTCATTCTAAATATAAATGTGTGTTTGTAATTATGTTAATTGCATTGAGTAACATGAATACAGTTTCAGAATTGGAACTTTTTATATCCACATAATTAAAAGTCTGTCTTCTTAATTTTTCTCATAGTAAAGTTATAATAATGTTTGCAGCGAAAAGAAAAAATCTCATTCACATCTTTTTTGTCTATTGAATGATTTCTGTTGGATTAAATTTAACATTAGCAAATACTGTAAAATAATTAGATGTAAGAGGTTATTTGCCATTTAGATTATATTTTATTTTTAATGTTTTTTGCATAGTTTTATGAATATCACAATATTTAAACATATTTGTGTGTTTAAATGAAAAAATAAGAGTAACGGATAAATCAAACCAGTGTTTATATCAACAACAGTTGTCTGCATAAATCCACATATTCCCATTATATACATATTGCCATTAATTTTTTATATTACCAAAGGAATGACAAACTCAAACTAACAACAGTTCTTTGTAAAAAAGTAAAGTTGATTGTGGTTTCTCTAGATTTATATCAATTTCTCTTCAATATGTGTAACTAACTTACATGACACTGAGATACTATCATAATAAATATTTTCCTCTGTTAACTGATTTTTACCAATGGCACAACCATTATATTTTAAAACTCAAATGTGAGAACATTAAATGAATTAAAATATTAATTATACTGAGTGTATATAGTGATTTATGATGTGTAAAAGTTGAATTTGGGTATTCTTATTAATTAAATATTTTATTTTTCTCTTCATAGATTGGCAATGTTTAATGATAGATAAAAGAAAAGAAAAATCTTGATGATTCTTAAATATCTTAGAAAGAATATATACTAATAAGGACTACATTAGCTTTGAAATATCATAGCCTTAAAATATAACTAGCATAAATTGATGACAGAACTTTCTGTAACAGATATCAGTGGATGCCATTTGGTCCTTCTTGTTTATGCCCTAAATGTAAGTCACCAAGCTAATATCTACCTCAAAAATAAATAATAGCCAGGAGTGATGGCTTTTACTTATAATCCCAGCACATTAGGAGGTCAAGATGGGTAGATTGCTTGAGGTCATGAGTTCTAGACCAGCCTAAGTAACATGATGCAACCCATCTCTACAAAATATATATATATATATATATGATATATATAATTTATATATACATAACTTACACGTTATATATATAATTTATATATATATATAATTTACACGTATATATCATATATATATACACATATAAAAATTAGACTGGCATGATGGTGCACACCTGTGGTCCCAGCTACTCAGGAGGCTGAGGTGGGAGGATCGCTTGAGCCTGGTGGGTGCAGAGGTTGAAGTGAGCCAAGATCATACCACTGCACTCCAGGCTGCGTGATGGAGCCAAACCTTGTCTCAAAACAAACAAAAAGAAACCCAAAAATCAAACCAACTAACTAAAATAAGGATTATTATTTTTTCATTAAAATATAAACCTATTTGCTTTTCTATTGAAAGTTTTCACAATTTATAAAATTTTCACATTCAATGTCAATAACAACACTACATTTCATGTTGCTATTTCAAATTCATTTATGTGAAAATTTAGACTCTGACTAATTAAGAGACTTGCCCAAGTTTTTACCACTATTACTATAGAGTTACCATTCAAATTTGTGTCAATTCACAATCTATGCTTTTCCATTTTGTTTTCATTACTAACTCTTTTCAAGGAGCAAAGATCATATCAGACTCAGTAAATGTGCTGGATTGAAGTATATTTCTTTATTCTGGTATTAGAGAATAAATATGTTGACCAAGCCAATGACAGATGGTGGAAAAGCAAAAAAGCAGAAACCTATAGTAAAATCTTATGTTTGAAAATTTAAATATAAAGCTGAAGATTCATTTTCTGCTAGTTTTACTTTTTAAAAATACGATATGGTCTTCTAGCTGTTAAGCAGAAGGGAAGCTAATTAAATATTAGTCATACACTTTTATGCAACTTTATTAATATAAATGCTTTAATAAGTGTCCGTTTTCTTTAAGATATAGATCCTAATTCCTATAACTTTACTCATATTTACCTATCTATTGATGCATCTACTTAATTCTCTCTCTCTCTCTCTCTCTCTCTCTCTCTCTTTTTCTCTCTCTCTCTCTGTGTGTGTGTATAGTAAGTTAATTTTGAAAATCAAATGCTGCCTTTTTGGCCTATTAATCTATAATATTAGGTTGGCTAGTAACATTTACTCCACGTTGATTTCCTTGATCCTGATAACATTATTTTTCCCATAAATTCCATTAAATAATTTGGTGAATTATTTCTAGTTCAACTCATCAAAGTCATAAGTTAAAGTGTTTTTATAATCCCGGGTCTGTGTTTTATGCATTCCCATTTCTTCCTTTATATCAAATACTTCCAAAATTACTTTAATTAATCATGCCCCCAAAGGACAGTAATGTTTATCTACAAGTGAGTTATTTGATGTTGACAGTTCTCACAATAATTTTCTCTAATTTCACATCTTATAAAATAGGTAATGAATTCACAAACTGTCTAAAAATAGCATATTATTTGCTAATCAAGAAGGGAAATGCAAGTCTTTCCTCAGCTTAACAAAGATTATCTATGGAAGTTATAGATATGACAAAATTTTAAAGATTTGCACCAGAATACATGTGGAGGCAACTTCTCTGAAAACAAGGCAATCAAATAATTAACTAGCTAATTCCAATATCAAAATGTAGTGTAAGAAACATTATTGAGATATTATTCCTACAAGTATTTTGCTGCTCAACACTGTCATTTCAACTAGTACTGACTTTTTTATATTGAGGAATGTCTAATATGCTTTGCCATTGTTATTAGCATGTGTACAAAATATCATTTAATACAACATTTATGAAAGTAGGTGATATGGTTAATTCAATTTTACTTACATTCATGCATAGAAGGGTTAAGTAGTCGATATAGTATCACATAGTGACTAACTATTTTGGCTCTGAAACTAGGACCAGCAGCTTTTTTTATTAAATTTTCCTAGCTAGTAAATTAAGTTATATAATAATTATCCAAATTAGCCAGGTAAACTAAATTATGTCATATAGTAATTCTCCAAATAAACCAGGTAAATTAGATGCTCAATCTCCATCAGCATACATGTAATAAACATGCACCTGTACCCACCCCCTAAATCTGAAATAAAATAAAATTTTAAAAAATTCAAATACATTTGTGAAAAATAAATGACTTTTTAGTAGTTCTATTATTGGATTTAGAAAAGTTACAATCATAATGCCATATAACATATACAATTATATTTTAATAACCTTTCTTAATGTTTAACTAGGTCAATAGTCTTGAAAATAAGGAGAATAGATACACACGAATACGTGTTTGAAGAATAATTACCCTTGGTCTGGATGCAATCTAAAGCCAGCAGAAATAGTCTGGCAGGTCTAAATATTATTCCAAGTTCCTCGTGCTGTCACTATTACAAGAATAATTGCTCTAACATCCTAAACTATTAGCTGTTATTTTCTTCACTATTTTACTTTGTAAAAGTATAGAACTGTAAGTCGTGTATCAATATGAAAGGTTTGTTTGTTTGTTTGTTTGTTTGTTTTTTGAGATGGAGTTTCACTCCTGTTGCTCAGGTTGGAGTGCAAAGGTGCAATCTCGACTCAGCGCAACCTCCGTATCCCGGGTTCAAGAGATTCTCCTGCCTCAGTCCCCCAGGTAGCTGGGATTACAGGCATGTGCCACCACATCCAGCTAATTTTGTATTTTTAGTAGAGACAGGGTTTCTCCATGTTGGTCAGACTGGTCTTGAACTCTCAACCTCAGGTGATCCGCCTGCCTGGGCCTCCCAAAGGGCTGGGATTACAGGCGTGAGCCACCATGCCCGGCTTAATATGGAAGTTTTATGGGAAATGTCTAGGGATTATTTTTGCTATATCATTAATGCACGTTTTCTTCCTTGCTAAAACATAAGGTAAAATTATCAACAGCACGTTTTTGTATCAGCTCAAGATGAGATTTGTTTCATTTGGTTTTGCCTTTCTCACAAATATCTGTAAGTAAAAACAAGGACTTGACCGAGAAGGCCATAACATTCTCCTTAGCTTGACTAAAATTCAGAAAATTTTCCTCTTTACTTTTTTCTTACAGCACATACTTTAGGAAACAGCAATTTAAGTTATTTCTGTGATCTTCTGAGATGTAAATCATCTATAACCAAGACGGTCTTTCTCAAGTCTCAAAGAAATGACTCCCAAGTCATTAGGAAAGGCAGGGCCCCTACCCTCTGCGTTTCTGTGGGAGGGTGGGAGTCTCACTTCCGTAAGTGACAATTTGCAAACTCAGATGGTCTAATCACATTGCTCAACCTCTTCATTTACATCCTGCAGTGCTTTTTCATTAACTCAGTCCAGTGTACAAAAATCCTCCTGCTTCAAAACCTTCTCAAATCTGAAAACTTCTGTTTCAGCAGAGTTGAGTTTAATCTCTCTCTTCTTGAAATAGTCTTGACCCCTTATTATAATAGCCTTAAATAATTTATTGCCTGTTTTACTGTGCCTTTTTTCTTTGAGAGATGTGTGACTCTTTTATTTTAAAAATAATTTTAAAAATAAAGAAATTTTACTCTCAAAATCCATAATAGCAGATAGTTGATGCTATCCATGGTTAGTAAGTTTCAGTTAGAAGTTTAGAGTATTACATATTTAACAAAGTGATAGTCTCCCAGTTGGCTTTATTTTGATTTTTTTACATAATTTATGCAAATTATTTTTTAAAAATCACTAAATTTTAAAGACAGTACAACTTCTTAAATCAGGTATAAGAAGAATTTTAGAAAACCAACATGTCGTTAGGTCAAAAACTCCTAACAATCTTTTTGGCAAATTGGATTAATGTTAAAAATACAGTTGACTCTCCACTATTAAAGTAAACAATAAGACATTCACAAATTTATTTTAATCACATATTAATTCCACATTCTTTTAACTAATATTTGTTGAGCATACTCCTCCTTTTCTCAGCTAACACCTACAAGTTCATTATTAGATGAATAGAGTCATCAATAATATAATCAAATGAATGAATCACCAGTGCGGCATCATTATCATGTCACAAATGTCTTTTTTTTTTTTCAAGTGTCTTTTTTTTTTTGAGACGGAGTCTCGCTCTGTCGCCCAGACTGGAGTGCAGTGGCCGGATCTCAGCTCACTGCAAGCTCCGCCTCCCGGGTTTACGCCATTCTCCTGCCTCAGCCTCCCGAGTAGCTGGGACTACAGGCGCCCGCCACCTCGCCCGGCTACTTTTTTTTTGTATTTTTTAGTAGAGACGGGGTTTCACCGGGTTAGCCAGGATGGTCTCGATCTCCTGACCTCGTGATCTGCCTGTCTTGGCCTCCCAAAGTGCTGGGATTACAGGTTTGAGCCACGGCGCCCGGCCCACAAATGTCTTAAGCTTTTTGGGTAATTACATCATATGCTTTATAAGCCACTCAACTAATCTTACTAATGTATTAGTATATTTCTGACTCACATTACTTTTATGAAAGAAGTTTTATCATTATTCTAAAAAAATTATTAATCTCATCTGGTATACCATTTCAGAAATAGTGAAAATTATTTAATAAAAAATATTTGTCTTGAAACACCTGTAATTCTTTCCCCATTAGTACAATCTACTCTTACAAAAGTATTTCACCTTTAATATGAATATTATTAACAATATGTTTCTTCCTTTCCTTTCTCAGGCAGTATTAACAGATAAAAATATTTACTAATTGAAAATAAAAGAAATTATTTTGCATGATATAAATAAAAGTCACTGTAATAAAATAAAAATGCAATGAAAATCTGAAAAAATACTTAAAATACTTTCAAAATAAATAAATGTTGTGATAATAAAGAAAACAGAATTAACAGGCACTAAGTAATGGAGTACAAGTGGATGTTAAGATGAATATAAATTAAATGTTTATGAGATAAATGCATTGTATGAACAAAAATTTTAAAGCTTAATAACAAACAGTGATGGTAGAGATGTGGAGAAAGAAGCACTCACACATTGTTGATGCAAGTACAATTAACACACTGCTTTGGTGTATAATCTGTCTATATAAAATATAAATATTAAATGTTATATGTATTAAAATATACATATTAGGTTCTAGTTTTACTAGAAACATCATAGCAGTATAGTTCTCTCTCTCTCTCTCTCTCTCTTTCACTTTTCTGTGGAGAATATAGTAGATTTATACTGCACCCCATAAACTCTATATTTATTTCTGGGGAAATTTGTCTTTGACTCTTGGCCAAAATAAGGAGATTTTGATGTGTGGTTTAAAGTCCAAAATTCTGATAATCCCCAGGATTGGTTGATTCCCTGATGGTTTTCACTGACCTAAGCAATTACATAGACTGGCTGAACACATAAAAAAAGGATATTAAAAGAAGAAAACAGAAAGGAAAACAAAATGGAAATATCTGTTTTGTGCGCTCTCAAGTTAAGATCTTGCACAGATCTTGATGGTTCAACCCAGAGACTAATACTGGCTTTGAGTGAATAAGGAACTCATGATTCTTGCCTTCACTCTTTCTTTTGCTACATTGTGTCCTTTATTATTAAATGCAATCACTTTGTGACTATTTATTGTAGAGTCTGGTGAACTCTTTCCAATATTTAAACTTGGGAAAAATTTACAGCTGCCTTAAAATAATTGAGAAAAAATATAAGAATCAAAACTCAAAAAGTAAATTTTGAGTAAAATTAGCAGACATAAATCCATGTGTTTATGTGTACTGCCAGATGAGCACTTGTTAAACTCTCTTTGGAAAGAAGAAGAAATGTTCAGAGGAGGTGAAGATGTTTACAGATATCAAACATCTGTAGTAAATGAGAGAGACCCAACCTAAGAAAGAACATGTATAAGCAGGAATGGAATTGAATAGTTTTCTGTTCTCTGAGGTATGTGAAGATGGCTCTGTAAGTGTTACTGGCACATGAATAAGCAGAGGACATGATCAGATGAGAAACTCCAGATGTTCACTCACAGGCAAGTGGAAATTTGTATAATTATACTTCTCACTTCAGTGGGATAAATATTACTACTTCACACATGACAATGAGAGGAAGGAAGGAGTAGCCATTGGAACAAAGGAAGAAAGAAAGAAAGGAAGGAAGAGAGGGAGGGAGGGAAGGAAAAAAGAGAGAAAATAAAGAAAGGAAGAAAGGAAAGAAGAAAGAAGGGAGGGAAGCAAGAAAGCTAAAAAAAGAGAAAAAAGTAAACTTGTATTCATATTTCACAACATAAACCAGAAAAAGCCTCCAAAGTGATGAGTTATTTTAAATGTAAATCACACAAATATTGAAATAATAGGTAGGTGAATTTATTCACTATCTTAATGTGAAATATTTCACTTAAATATAATGTAAATATGACTCAAAATCCAGAAAGCATAAAATAAAAAGGACAAAACTATGTAAAAAATAAGTACTTCTACATAAAACATCATAACAAAATCTAAATAAATGTAAAGACAAACTGTAGCAAAATGCAGAAATATCTTAGACTATAAAATCATTCTTATGTTTCAAAACTTCTAATAATTAAGAGGGGAGACATGATCTAATAGAAAAAATGGAAACAAATATAAAAATAGTTCAGAGAAAAATGAAAGATCAATTGCTTTTAAATATATGAAAAGACAAATCCAGTCATAATAAGAATAATTTAAATAATAACTACTCAGATAGATGTTCTCAATTTCTCTCTATTGGCAAAAACTCAAAACTTTGAAGTTGACTTACTCTTTGACTTATCTGTGGTGTAACAGACCTTTTTTCATCTCATTGTATAATCATAAAAACACTTAAGTAATATCTTCAGTAATATTACTTAGTATTTTGTCTTACTACATTTTACCTCAGGCTGTAGATGTTAGATAATATGCGATTTATCCTAACTAGATATTAACTTCTTCAAAGACAGGAAAATTCTCAAGACACATATTGTTCCTTGATTTTTTGTTATTCTTATTATACTTCAAGTTCTGGGATACATGTAGAGATCGTGCAGGTTTGTTACATAGGTATACATGTGTCACAGTGGTGTGCTGCTCCCATCAACCCGTCATCTGTATTAGGTATTTCTTCTAATGCTATACCTCCCTTAACAGGCCATGGTGTATGATGATCTCCTCCCTGTGTCTATGTGTTCTCTTTGTTCAACTCCCACTTACGAGTGAGAACATGTGGTGTTTGGTTTTCTATTCCTGTCATAGTTTGCTGAGAATGATAGTTTCCAGCTTCATCCATGTCCCTGCAAAGGACATAAACTCATCCTTTTTATGGCTGCATAGTATTTCATGGTGTATATGTGCCACATTTTCTTATAGCAGTCTATCATTGATGGGCATTTGGGTTGGTTCCAAGTCTTCAGTATTGTGAAAAGTTCTGCAATAAACATACGTGTGCGTGTGTGAACATAATTTACTGTAACTAGAAATTAGTTTACAAAATTCCTTTACTCTCAAGTTTCAATTAGTTTTTTCAACCCAAAGTTGCTATTTTCTGTAACTGTGAACAACTCAGAATGTCACTGATTGGGGCACATATAAAAATTGTGAAAGCAATCATAATAAAGATAATTTGATTACAGGAAAAACTTGTTTCTGTGTTGGTGGAAGAGTTGGAAGTATCAGGGTTCTAATGCATAATTATGAAGCCAAAAGGCCAAGAAAGAGTTTGCATGTGTGAAAGGATAAATTTCTGTGCAAAAGCACAAAGAGCAAACTATATTTGGTCAAAGAAGAAATATATAATGTTGTGGAGTTTAGTACAAAGAAAATTGTTGCCCATTAAAATTTTTGAAATCTAATCCCAAGTATAAAAATTTATAAATGTATGATCAGACTCTGACTTTGTTTCTTCTGTTTTAAAGAATATATATAAATACCTAACTTCCATGTTTGGCAGCAATAAACTTTAATCTCATCAGGTTTAACAAAGTGATTTCCAAATTTCTTTACTACTAATTGTAATGTCACCTTGCTACCCAGGCTGATATGGGCAAGGTGTTTTCACACAAAAAAAAATACAAAATACACAATTTTTTTGTTGAAAAAATTGTGAACAATTTTTGCATTATATTTATTAAAGTCTTAAAAATTATGCTTTTATGTATTAGTACTATAAGTAACTCTAGATGATGATGATTATGGTACTCAGCAAAATGACCAGTTCACTAATGTAAGGTCTTAATGCAATGTATGTGTGCAGATACATAAAAAAGCAGTATCTGGGAATGAGTGTTATTAATTAATGCCGACACAGTTTTGGAAGGCTTTTGTTTGTTTTTTTTAAATTTTTTTAAATCAGTGATTGAATTCCTTTTTGCAAAAGTCATATATTGGACAAATTTAAAGTCTTATCTCTGTTTATACATGTTTTTGTCATTGATGTTTGGCATCTTGCTAGACAATTTTCTAATTCTCAGTGGGATTTGATTATTGAGCAGACAGTCCTGTTTGGTATGTGCTCTGATCAATTGCATGAATGCCTCATCTTTTTCTCTCCTGGTATGTCATAGTTCATTTTGCCTTGATCCAATCCTACTCCCAACTTCTTCATTACTGGCACTTGTCCTCATGGATCAGTCTCACCTTCTGTTCTGAAAAAAATATGTTGGCAAAAAAGCATTGGCACACAGAGAGATTCTTTCCTGATGTCTTCTAATTCCTGATAACAAATACCCATGTATCATGTTGCCTATTTGTATTATGAATATTGTAGGCAAACAGGAAAATGAAATTGATATATATTAATAAAGAAAACACTTTCATGTGCAGCTTAAAAATTGGAAATATAAAAGCATATTTTAAAAGTTGCTATAGAAGTCATTTATGAAATCTTAAATATAACTAAAGGTTTATGTAATTTTACAATATTCCTCATAGTTTAGCACTTTTTCAAAATGTTTTATTTATATGTTATTTAATCTAACAAATTTTCAGGATTTGAATTATCCTTATGTCCCTTGCAGGTAAGGGAAAATAAATTACTAATAAATATTTACTACTTCAGAATTGCCAAGTGTACTCCAAAGTAGTTATAATTTAAATGAGCTAAAAGATGCTTAGGAGATGTTGTTTGACAAATTAAATTTCAAAAAGTGATTTACTTTTGCTTTATTTGGAGATTATGCCTGTGGTCTTTTTAATAACTTGATGATTACATAAATGTATCCTTTTGTTATCAGTATGTTTATCTTCATTAATATTAGGCAACTTTATAATTAATAACTCTTCAGAAGCAAAAACTGAACATTTTATATGAGCCTCTCAGTAAGTTGAAAAATGCTCCTCAGCTAGGAATGTGGCCATTTTCAAATAGAAATACAGATTCACCCTTATTCAAGGGTATGGAGGATGATTGTAATATATCATAAGTGTGAACAGAAGTGAGAAAAGAAAATTAACTGCTTATGTCTTTATACTTGAAATAGTGATTTGGATTTGGTATAAATCCTTATAAAACTCCCACTTGACTATCCATCCTTACATGCACTTTTTGTTGATATATAGATAGAATTTTTACTTGTTAATTTATATCAAGTGGCATGGAAGACATATTTTGGGGCTTTGTCATATGACAAAAACTGTTAAAGATCACATGTGGTTAATTCCAAGAATGTTGGAAGTAGAGAGGGTGGAAGGAGAAAAGAACAAGAAGGAAAAGGAAGTGTAGCAAAAGAAAGGGGAAATATACCATGCTAAGAAAATAGAAGGGAGATAAGCCTATATTCGAATTCACTAGTGTTATGAAAACAACAACAACAAGCCAAAAACAGATTTGAATTTGTTTAAGGAGAACTTCATGTCAAGCAAAATACACAAGCGTATTCATTTTTAAATCCATCTTAGATTTTCTGCCAACAGATTTTTGTACGTAGTTATTATCCATTTAGTCAATATAAATGGCATATAAAAATGGCACAAAACTGATTTTTGTTTTATTTATTTTCCTGATTAGCTTAAAGAGAAAACGTGCTGAGGCTATTAAGCCAGCTATGAATCGTGATGTATCAGCTTAATTCTCTAAATTGGAAAATTGTTATGGAATGAAAATACTTTTGTTAAAATGAATACATTTATAGATTCAAAAGAGTTTGGGGTTGAAGAAATTTTTAATAAAAACAGGACTTTAATATCAAAATGGAAAAAGTTAGAATCTGTGTTTCATAATATTCTATTTCAGGAGTTTGCAAAGTAAGACCTGTATTCCAAAACTTGGCTGCCATTTGTTTAATATAAAGTTTTATTGGAACACAGTCTTGCATGACTGTTTTCATATTGTCCATGACTCCCTTTGTGCTACAACTGTGTATTTTAGTAGTTGTGGTAGAAGTTGTATGACCCAAATAATTTACTATTTGACCTTATAAAAAAGTACATGTTAACCTCTGTATTTATTTAAAACATACATACCATTCTAGCTTCAATTTGAATATGACTTCTATTTTTTTCTTTTTGCAATTTTGACTGCTTACACTATTCTTTGCAACTATAATTTGTCATAAAAATCATAGATATACTATTCACTGCTTACTTTTTCAGTGTTTCTCTTACAGTTATATTGCAAGCACTATAAAAGTTGAAACTATATTTCTTTGATTTTTATTTATTTATTTTCTTTTTTTGAGATGGAGCTCACTCTGCCTCCAGGGCTGGAGTGCAGTGGCACAATCTCGGCTCACTGCAACCTCCGCCTCCTGGGTTCAAGCGATTCTCCTGCCTCAGGCTCCCAAGTAGCTGGATTACAGGTGCACACCATCACACCCGGCTAATTTTTTATATTTTTAGTAGAGACGGGGTTTCACCATTTTGGCCAGGCTGGTCTTGAACTCCTGACCTCAAGTGATCTACCCATCTTGGCCTCCCAAAGTGATGGGGTATTTTTAATTACAAAGCCCATAAAAAATATTACATCACTGAAAGATAGTGTGGGCTACAAATCATCTTTTCACAGAGGCAAGTATATGTGATAAATAAGATTAAATAATTCAAGTAAAAGTGTATCAGATAAAAATATAATTTTTAGTTTTTCTACATATGCCTCAGTGATAGATTTTGTCATTTGTTACTTTGTTTTTATTAACTGAAATCAAAAGACATATTGGCTGTAAGCATAAACTGTGTATTATTATTGATAAATTAACCAACTAAAGTCTTGGTAATCTCTCTGTAAGGACGACATACTAGAACTGTCATTTTTGATTAACTGAACTCATGTTGATGTGTCTTCATTAAAGCAAGCATTCAACATCTTGATTTTATAAACATGAGGAAAAAAGGACAAATTATGAAAAGGATAATGTGATTTTTTTTGAGAAAATAATCATTAAAAGAAGAAATTCTACAAACTTGATAATAAAATAACTCCTTTCAATATTTTGAGACTCATTAATCTAAAAAGTGCGCACTCCAGTGTAATCACATCATGCTGAAGTTTCACCAAGCCATGCATCCAACAGCATTCACATGAAGAATCAAATATTACCATATTCTTTTTTTTTTTTTTTTTTTGGAAACGGAGTCATGCTCTGTCGCTCAGGCTGCAGTGCAGCGGCACGATCTCGGCTCACTGCAAGCTCCGCCTCCCGGGTTTACGCCATTCTCCTGCTTCAGCCTCCCGAGTAGCTGGGACTACAGGCGCCCGCCACTGCGCCGAGCTATATTTTTATGTATTTTTAGTAGAGACGGGGTTTAGTAGAGATGTGGTCTCCATCGATCTCCTGACCTTGTGATCTGCCCGCTTCGGCCTCCCAAAGTGCTGGGATTACAGGCGTGAGCCACCGCACCCGGCAATATTACAACATTCTACGAGATCACTAATCTCATCTGCAAGTGAGTACCTTCCAAGGAAAACCACTATCCTGAATTCTACCCACGTACATTTGTTTTGCCTATGACTGAACTTTGAACAGGATCATAAATAATATAAGTGTGTGTGTTGTCTTGTTTTACTCAATATTATGCTGTCGAGTTTTATCTTTACTTTTGCAAGCATTTTAGTGTGTACAATCTTATTGATCTATAGTATTCTATTATTTAAAAAAATATAACTGATTCCTCTATTCTACTCTTAAGAGAGACGTTTGGATAGTTTCCAGCCATTAACTGTTAAGCATAATGCACCTGAAGACATGTGCACACAATTTTTCTAGGAAATTGTTATGTTGTAGGGGTGCATAGGTTGGTTCTACCAATTTACACTCCAAACAGAAGTTGAGTATTCGAGTTGCTTAACACATTAACTACCTCTTGATATTTTCTGTGTTTTTAAATTTTAGCCATTGTATTGTGTATGTAATGACTCTCAATTTGGTATTAACATACATATTTCCTAGTGAGTAATGATGTTAGACATATAGGTTTGTTGCCATTCTTTTGTTCTGCTACTTTCGGTTGGGTTATTTGCCTTTTCCTATTAATATGTTGGGATTCTTTATATTTGGGGACATGAGTGTTATTATACATTATATATACTTTTAATTAACTTTATTCAAACTTTGACTTGGGTATTTACTCTTATGAAATGTCTTTAATGAACAGAAGTCCTTATCATGAATATAGTCCAATTTTCCATGTATTCCTGTATGGTCATTGCTTTTCAAACTGGATTAAAAAATAATTCCTACTGTAATATTTGGAAGATATTTTCCTATGTTTTATCTTCTAAAAGATGTGTTTGTTTTTTCACACTTAGATCTGTAACCTACCTGGCATATATTTTTGTGTTTGTTGTGAGGTGTGGATCACAATATATTCTTTCCATGGGTTTGTTTAAATGAACCAGCAGCATTTCTTTAAAAATAACACCTTTTTTCTTCTCACTTGATTGCACTGGGCCGATTTGTTGTATATAGGGTACCCATATAATGGGCGTCTGTCTAGTTTTACTGTTGTTTTATTTCATTGGTCATTTTTTTCTATTCTTGTCTTTGTGCATCACTGTCTTATTTATCAGAGGTTCATTATAGGCTTGATATCTGGAATTAGATGATAGTGATACTAATAATTGTTATAAAAAACAATTTATGTAATTTTACCTTATGTTTTTAAGTGGAGAAGCTAATTTATCATCCTAGTAAACATTTTGTTATTAAATAGTGACTACCTCACTTTTAATACTCTTTTGTCTTAAGGTCGATTTTGCCCTATCTAATTTTGTTTTCAACACTAATACAAAGAGGTAATAGTAAACAACTTCAGGGTGAGAAAGCTTTCCAAGTGAAAATAAATCACTGAAAATACAGTGCTCTGGGTCATACTATATAACTGGGTCAAACGTAGGAATGGTTAA
The DNA here is from genome assembly GCF_007565055.1 of Rhinopithecus roxellana. NCBI lineage: Eukaryota > Metazoa > Chordata > Mammalia > Primates > Cercopithecidae > Rhinopithecus > Rhinopithecus roxellana. The sequence continues at coordinate 62,386,067 of NC_044556.1, forward strand.
CAATTATCCCAGATCTATCCACTTACACATGACTTATTTATTGATATTATCTGCAGAATAATACCTAGGGAGTTCCTGCAGTATCTCAAATCTGTCTGAGGAGAACTCAGTTACAATTACACTGCTTGCTACCAAAATCATTAACATGTCTTTTGATTCGTATATTTGAGAAATTGTCTGTTTCTAGACTTGGGGCACAGGGCAAAAGGAAGTCTAGATTGTTTCTTTACTTATAGCTAGAAAGGACACTTGAAGCCCTTTTCACATCAGACATACTTTAAAGTTATACTAAACACCTATTTAATATGTCAAAACTAGTGTATATGTATATCTTATTGTATGTTAAAATAGTATGAGTATTTCAATAGTCAATAAATAAGCACATTAATATTAACTGAAAATATTTTCTGTGTCACTTTTATAATTAGATAAAAATTGACAATTAAAAAATCAAAACTTTCAAGATATTTCACCTTTCTCATATTCGTCACCAAGTTCTGTTTTATATTGCTTGTAAATAAACTGTGTTGTCCTCATTTTTCATTCATACAAGTTGACTTACTCTAACTTGCATGTATGTATAACTTGTATGTACAACTCTTACTCTAACTTAAAACATTCTCAATTTCGCCACACTACATATTGTAGATGTAATTTACCAGCATCCAGAATAAACTCCAAATACACCACATTTATTCAAGAGCTTTTGTTTACAGGAATTGCTTTTCTTTTGTTTGGCAATATCCTTCCTCTTTCCATGCATATGGAATCATTGGATACACTTTAAAAATCAGTTTATGCTTCATTTATAATTCTTACATTTACCTTCCACATTTCCCAACACAACAGCAATTTCAACACAAACCAAGAATCTTTCACCATGGACGCTTAAACTGTTTTGTCAGATTGTCGGTTTGAACCTAACCCTTGCACTTTATTAGTTTACTAATTAGTAAATAATTTAATTTCTTCATTTCCAATTGTGTATTGCAATGACAATAGAATATACCTCCTAATACATTCTGATGACTGAAATAGTGATCATAATACGTTACTGTCAGGAACGTAAGAAGACCCCCATGACTACATCTATGTAGCTTATTAACATAAGATTTTTTTTCTTGTCTTGAATATCTGAGACACTGTGAACTCAGTGAAGAGTATTGTGACTTGTTCATACCATATTAGGGGGTCAATCTTCATGTAACCTAAACCTAAGGCAACACCTAGTGCCAAAATTGTGTTTACAAATCTTTAAAATAAACTGAATTCTACCTCTTCCTGTGGTTGCATAGAAGATTGTATTTATATTTCTTGGCAAACTATAAAGTGCTATACAAACATATGTTGATATTCTTAAATCATATATAATAAAATTTACCTTTGTAGTTTTTCTCTCCTATCTCTTGTTTAAAAAAGTGATATTTTCTCTTCTTTAAGAAAATTAGATGAGTAAATTCTGTCAGATTTAAGACAAATTCCAAAACGCTTTAGAATGAGCTCTCTGGAGAAAATATGCAAAAGCCACCATATGTTCTACCGTTTTTACCTTTCATGATTCATATGTCCAGAGATAGTTGTTATAGATATAAACTTCATATGAAACTGGACAATATATTTCTTCTCAGTAAAAAACATGGCTCACATTAGCAGCTTTTAAGAAACTGAGGAAATGTTCCCTGAACTTTAATCTCACCAAATGCTTTACATTCACCTCCGATATTATTTTAAAAATAATGTAATGTCATAATAAAGTTACTCATAAATATTTAATGATTTTTAAATCATTTTTTAAAAGATTTTTAAAGTATGCTAATAATATATTGTTTTTAAAAATTCTGACAGATTTAAGGTATTTACGTATTACCACCTACAAGGCATTTAATGAACTTTTATGTACCTAGAAAATTATTGAAATAGAATTTTTAATGAATATATTTGACATACACCATGGCAATACAGCTAAACTAGCATACAGAAAAATAGTGCTTTTCCAAATTCTTTGATTTGCTATTCCGCCACTGAGAGGGAAAGAATCAGAAGCCATGAGCAGGTGGGATTTTTACTGCTTGCTATATCATGCTCTAGTTTCTTGCTTTTGGCTACCATTGCCTACCAGATGTGCTTTTTATCTTTCTTTTTAATTAAAAAATTAATATGATCTATATCTTTACTTGGTTTCACACCCAGAAAACAATAAGTTTATATACCATTTAAAATCACCATGATAAGAAATACTGTAGAGCTAAAAGAAATAGGACTAGGTAAACAAAATATGTAGAATTAAGTCTCCAATAAATATTGGATATAATTTCCATTACGTTTAAAAGATGGGAGTTTTTAAAAGCAAGTAAGCATTTTAAAATTTCATTCTAACATATTTAATAGTTACATATTTATAATAGTGAATAAAGTATAGTTAGGTCACTGTATATAAATTTTTCAATGATACATTGTTCAATGAACACATTTCCAACATTTAAAACTTTTCCCCTACCTGTACATAATACGACCATAAAACAAAATGGGATTCATTTTGTGAAAGAATAATAAAATATTTTTCCTCTTTCTCCTAAATTATAGATTATTAATTAAAAATTAAAAGGATTATATCACAGCCCTTAATTGAGTTTATTTTTTGTTTAGATTAAATGTAGATGATTTGGTTATTCTTTTAATTATTTTTATTCATATCTCTACAAGGTAGAAAAACATATAGCAAATGTAACAGGTGCCAATTATTTAGATCTCATAACTATCCAGAAAGAAATATTTTTAACCCATAGGTGAGTCAAATTGTATAAGGGACCAGAGTAAAGGGAATTTGAGGGAAGGGACTGTACTTATGAAACTGTAATAGAATGAAGAGAAAGGTAATGTCTGAGTGTTATTGAGACCTAACAAAAGCAGAGAACTGAAACTAGAAAAATACAAAAACAAACACTGTAGAAAATGAGTATAGCTTTTATATTTTTCACAGGCAAAATTTCTCTATATGAAGTGAATAAAATGAATCATATATATGGGAGTTCTGGTGTGGGGAAGAAATTTAAGAATTGGTTAAGGTCTGAAGTAGATGGCATAGAAAGGAAAACTGGAAGCTGCTAAAATTCGGATGTGTTTTTAAACTCATACACACACACACACGCACGCACGCACACCACAAACATACAACCTTCTCTCCTTTATTGAGTAGAGGAAGGAATGGAGACAATTATGTGGTTCTGACATGGAGACATGTAGGTAGAGGAAAAAGGATAGATGCATTTCTATTTCTCTGCAGTAGATGCAATCTTATCAGATTGAATGCACACACACACCCTCACATACATACTCTGTCTTACACAAACACACTTCCAGACATTAAAATCATAGTTTTCTTTGCACTGGAGACAACATACTGTTTTCCAAGTACCCAAATAGAATAGAAATAGAGTCAAGAGAACTTATGGCACAATAAATTTTACAGAACCTACAATCCTGTCTCCTTGTGCAGACTCAGTTTCTCCCACAGCACTTGTCAAGTTCTTCATATTTGGAAATACTGATGCCTAGAACTATCCTACATTTGGAGTGAAGTCGTGTGTTCAAATAGTGCATCTCATTTATAGGCTTGGTTTACAAAATGTTAACATTCTTACAGCATATGTAATATCTTTTTCTGGCTTAAGCTTTCTATTAAATATTTGCATTCCACTGGAATCTTGTTCTAGCCCTAAGTATAGAGGCAATGAGAGCCAGTGTTTCCTAATACAATCGACATTCCCTTGAAAAATACTGCCTCAATATTCTCTTGCAAAGAACTGCCAAAATGAATTCATTATAGACTTTTCAAGTAAGAGTCATTTCATCTCCCAAAAGGAAGGAAATGATGCGTAAGAAAGGCTCATGGAATGTACACAGATTAAATGTAACCTACCAGTGATGACAGCAGTAGCCTGTCTAGAGTGGCTGCTGCAAAGATACTGGCACAGCTGGGGTTGCAAGTTCTGCAATGCCAGTGGGAGCCTGGACAGGCAGGACCCCTTTCCCCAACCCAGGTGGCAGGGTGAGGGCCCCATGCTCCTGGGGGCAGCTGTAGCCATCCAGCTATGACTCTGGACCCAGGCATCCCTGTATTCTTAGGGGCCTGGGAAGCTCCTGTCCCTACAGGGTTGGAATTGCCTGCTTCCTCTGTCTGGCTTCTCCCTTCTCCCAGTGCCTCTTCTGGTGTGGAGCAAAGTTGCAGCCGAGCCCAGGTGCTATTGCTACCCAGCTAGGTGTGTGCCTGCTTGAGGAGGTGCTGACACACAAGCCCCCTGGCCCTTCAGTGCTCTCTGGACTTCAGGCACCAAAGAGTGTGGGAGAGAGGGTGAAGGGAACTGAGGGCAGTTTGGCACAAGCCTGCAGTCACCCTTGGCACAAATAGCCTGGGTGCCATGGACAGCATGTTGATGGTGGGAGGCAGACAGGTTCCTGGGCAGAAAGGGACAAGAACCTGGTGAAATCCCACCTTCAAGCCAGGGATGGCCTGAAGCTAGGGGGCCAGGATGCCAGTTCCAGATGGAGCCTGTGGCCCAGAGAGGGAACTTGTGGTGCTTTTCCTGGGCCTGCCCATGGCCACCCATAGACCAACTAGCATGCACTTCCTTCTGAGCCCACAAAAGCCCCAGACTCAGCCAGACTCACACAGACATTGAGACTACCAGCTGTAGGAAGGAGCTACCCACTTCGGGTCTTGACTCATCAGGACAACCTATCTGTGGAAAGGAGTTACCAACTTCGGGTCTCCTGAGAGTTGCTTTGTCACTCAATACAGCTCCTCTGCCCTACTCACCCTCCAGTTATCCACATACATCATTCTTCCTGGATGTGGGACAAGAACTTGGGACCACCTGAATGGTGAAACTGCAAAAGCTATAACACAAACAAGGCTGAAATACGCTCTCCACTCGCCACGTTGCGGGTGATGAGAAGGAGAGAAGAGCGGCAGCCCTTCCAGGAGCCCATACCTAGGGGCTCTCCAAGCCAGGGCTGTGATACTCACTTCGGGGCTCTCCAGTTCCTGGCATCTCCAAGCTTCTGGGCTCCACCATGTTCCCCAGTGCCCACAGTGGAGGTCGCTTGCAGTACTCCTCATCCAGCTGCAGCCTCACATGGAGCTGGCACCTGTACAAATGCCTGGAGCTGCCCTCCCTACCATACTCAGCACACCTGGCTGTGCACAGTGGCCAGACCCCATGCTCACACACACACTCCTCACCATTTTGTGCCACGCTTACCCTTGGCAGGTATGGGATTTGGGCTGGTAGTGTGAGCTGAGCACAGCCTGCTGGGCTGAGTGGGTGCAATGAGGCCAGTGGGCCTAAGCAAAACTCTAGCAAAGCTGCCACTGGCCACAGAGGTTTCTGGTTTGAAAAGCAACACCTTAAGGATCCTTGACACTGGTCATTACTCTAATTCTCAGATTCTACTACTTTACAATCAACATTACACATTTTGTACAATACTATATTTCAAATTACATTATAATTTTACCACCTGCCTTATGATCAAACTTTATTTCTTAATTTCAGATATGTATTTTCTGCATTTCCAAAAAATAAGAGATTTTTCTTACAGGATTCATAGAAGTCCTGTGGTTTTTTGGCTCATACTGAATTTTTAATTTTCTTCACTATGATATCTTCAGGTTAGTAAGGAATAATCATCTGGATCAATAATCATTGTAGTCTATAATTTTGACAAAATATGTTATACCAAATATCAGTCTGCTAAATATGTATTATCAATAAATACTTAATTTGCCATTGTTTTCCATCCAATTACTTCCAGTATCCTAGCTCTATGAAAATTAAAACCATTACTCTCATAATCTGACCAAATCAGCAAACCAATTTCAAATTGCTATTTTTAGAGGTCTATTTCCACTTCTGTCATATGATTTCTATTTTGTCTCTTTCTTGATTAATTTTTCAAGTAAACAAAATGTTAAATACACATTTACTTCTCATATATTTAATCTCTGTTTTTCCTTTTATTTTAGGTTCAGAAGTACATGTGCAGGTTTGTTAAAGAAGTAAACTGCATGTCACAGGGGTTTGGTATGCAGATAATTTCATCACCCAGGTAGTAAGCACGGGATCCGTTATGTATTTTTTCTGACACTCTCTCCCTTCTCCCACCATTCAACCTCAAGTAGCCCCCATTATGTCTTGTTCTCCTTCTAGTATCCATGGGATCTTGTTTGTTTAGCTCCCTCTTACAAGTGATAACAGGCAGTATTTGGTTTTCTGTTCTTGGGTTAGTTTGCTAAGGATAATGGCCTCCAGCTCTATCCATGTTGCTGCAAAGAACATAATCTCATTCTTGTTATGGCTGCATAGTATTCTATGGTGTATATGTACCATATTTTCTTTATCCAGTCTACCATTGATGGAAATTTCAGTTGATTTCATGCTTTTGTTATTGTGACTAGTGCTGCAGTGAACATATGTGTGCATGTGTTTCTATAGTAGAATGATTTATATTCCTTTGAGTATATACCACAAAATGGGACTGCTGACTCAAATGGTAATTCTGTTGTAAGTTATTTGAGGAATTGTCACACTGCTTTCCACATGGCTGAACTAATTTACTACCAGCAGTGGAAAAGTGTTCCCTTTTCTCCTCAGCCTTGCCAACATCTTTTATTTTTTGACTTTTTAATAATAGCCATTCTAACTGGTGAGATGGAATTTCATTGTGGTTTTGATTTGCATTTTCCCAGTCTCATGTATTTTATATCATTGGTGTATTTGTGTAGCTGTTCCTTTCATTATTCCTCAAAAAATATGTAAATGTAAAGACTTATGTGGTAGCCCTCCTGAGAAAGACAGTGTGTGAGAATATCATATAATCCAGCATATTTGAAGACAGTCCAATCTAGTTGGTTGAATTCTAGTTCAAAGTTTTTTTTTGTTAAATACATTGAAATATTGTTTCCACATATCAAATATTTTTATATATAAAACTGATGACAGTGTGATTTATGTTTCTTTGTAGATAATATCCTCTCTGTTTTTAGAAACCAGCATTTACAGTATATTTTTTGTTTGCTCAAATTTTAATCTGTATTTTGTTTGCTTTTTATTTATTTGCCTGTTTTTCTTTTGTGTTTTCATTTTGGCACTCTATGCATATTTTCAATGTGGTTTTTAAAATCCTTCCCTAATACTGGGTAAATATTTTCATTTCTCTATAAAGACTTTTCTTCCAGAGCTCCTACAACCACAAGTTTTAATATCTACTAATATATTAAGTATATTCCTTATCAATATTTTATTTTTCCTATCTTTCTCTATGTATCATTTTTGCTTCCTCTATTAGAATACTTCTGTTTCACCTTTCAAGTAAGAAATTTATTTTTTATCATTATTTAAATTAGTTTTACAAAATTTTACTTTTCTGTTGATTATTTACTTACTTTTTACACTTGTTTGGTATATCCAATATGGTTCTTCGTCATCTTAGGTACATACATGCTTCAAAAAGTTGGAGCATTTTTATATTCACGTATTAGATAATTGTTTTTTAAAAAAGTTTTTAAAATAGTTATAATATTTAATGTCATGCCACCTCTGGAAACATCAGCACTGTTGCCTGAAATTGTGGAGGGAGAAACATTTGCAGGCAAGTCCTTTACTTGTGTCATTTCTAGTTTATGTAAAAATGAAAGGTCTATTGAAAAAAACGTTCCTATTATTTAAAGACAGCCCACAAAAGTATTGTTATTTACTTCTACGTTCCATTACCCACAGGGAAACTCCATTATTAATGATTGGAGATGTATTTAATTCATGGGGATATTGAGAGAATAGAAGATAAATGAGTGCCCAGGGGCAGCTGGTTAGTCCAAACCAATATGCATCTGTTTTGATATTGCCCTATGGATACATAGACCAGCTGTCACCATCATTTTGGAAGAAAAAAAAGAAAGTGATGATTTGATCCTAGGCAGCTGAGAGAAACAAAAGGCCAATGTAAGCTCTCTGTAATGTTCCATTTAATGCATATTCAGTTAGATATGCATTTTAATGCTGATATGCATTTAAGTTGCTTTCTTCCTGTAAGTCGCTTTTAAGAACATTGTTATGTGTTTCTCTTTGTATAAGAGTAATTATAGGGTATACCGCCTGGGAGTATAAATTTTGCACATTATCAAGGAAATCTTCAACCTTACTAGGTATTGCCTAAGTATAATCCAATAGTACTATAATATTTTTCTATTTTTATGCCTACAGTGAATGGGAGTCCCCTTTGCTTTACATTTCATTAGAAATTTGTATTGTCAAGCTTTTTATTTAAAGTCAGTATTGTAGGTATATAATGGTATCATGTAATGCTTTTAATTTAAACTTTCCTGATTATCATTGAGATTGATTATCCTTTTATTTATTTTCTGACTATTGAACTTATCTCTTCTGTGGACTTTCCAATAGCACAAACATTTTTTCAGTCGGTTATTGATTTCTTTAAATTTATGTGTATATATATAATATATATCTTTGAGACTAATATTTTGGGATACATACATTGAAAATATTTTGTAGTCTTTCTAAACTAAAGCATTTTTTCTATAAGTTGTTTTTCACAAAATATTTTAAATTATAATGTAGCCATATTTATTTATTAATTGTCCTTTATATAATTTTGAAAACTTTTCTGATTTTTCTAGTCACTCTTTCCTCTACATAGATCATAACTATATTATCTTATAACTTGTAAAAGCTTAAAGTGAAGATTTTTATTTTTAACAATTTAATTCACTTTAATATGTAATAGTGTTCCTTGTTTATTAGGAATCTAATTTTTTGAAAGATTGTAATTCAGTGTCTCCCATGTGTCTACTGATTAATGTGTCCTTTATCAAAAATTTTACTTCTCTTTTTGCATTAATGTCTTTCCGCTCTTTTCATTTGACTTTAATGTTTTCTTTATAATTTCCTCTCTTCTTTTTTCCATTGGTTTAATTCAGAAATCATGAAGAACTAACCTGGTAGACTTTCAATGAACTTAATCTATTGGTTAATAAACAGCTATAAAATAATTTGTGAGTAAAACTTATCTAGGATTTATTGTTATATTGTTTTCTTAACTTTGCAATATTTTTATATAAATTAATTGTGAAACATATTTAGAAAGTTAACAATTTACCATTGCTTTCAGGAACCACACTACTAGCACTCTATTACATCTAGATGTCTACTCTAGCATAATGTATATTCTCACTTCTCTTTCCAGAATGGTCTCCTCTTCACAATTTTGTGTGTATCATACCCTTGATATTTTAAAGTACTTTATTTTCTTATCAAAGCATTTATAAACACTATAATATCATCCCTTTCATTAATTGACTTACTGTTTTTAGAGTTTTGTGTTTATTTTCCTTCAGTGACTATATTTTTTACTTCCAGAATTTCTACATAAATATTTTAGAATTTGCACTTAGATTAATGTTCAGTTTCACCTTATGCTAGTTCATAATTTATTGCCGTTAAAAATAAAGTTTGGCTTTCAGTTGTATCTTTGAATATCTTTATCACAGTTATTTAAAGTCTTTAAAAGGCTTTAATCATATACACTTATATGTATACTGAATTATCACTTTCATCCTTTACTTTAAACTATTTCTATTACATGTATTTCATTGCTTTCCTTTTAATGAGAAAAGTAACAGCAAATCAGATAAAAACATCTTACTTTTGTATAGTGCCTAATAGGAGCCAGAAAAGCGGTGACTCTCTCACTTTGGCCCGTAACGACACCGTTGAAAATTAAATAAGAAAAAAATATTCTCAACAATCAAGTTTTTTGGTACCATCTGTGGTCATTTTATAATTGTATTCAATTATTCATGAATTCTGAAGTATTTGTTTATTAATAAGTATTATCGACTTTAAATGCCTTATCTTAGAAATTAGAAAAACAAGGAGCATATTTGTGATATAAGGAGCATATTTGCATATATTTGTGATATGTGATACATATTTGTGATATGTGCAAGTATTCATAGCAAATGGAAATTTATTACTAAATCTCATTAAATACAGTGGTAAAAATTTGTTGCATTAAACGTTGTAAATACACTAAAATGTCTGTACTAGCATTTTAAATTTACAGTCCAATATTAAAAACTTTTTTTTTTAAGTTTTTAAAACTTGGTTATTGCTCACAAAATATTATACAGTGTATTGGATTACTTTTATTAGATACCTCAATTTTAGGAAAATATAATTCAGTAAAAACTAGGTATATAATGGCTACTTCAATGTCTTATTTTACTATGTCAGTTAAACGACTCTGGTAGGAAAACATACTTTATCAAAATGATGGTTTGATGGTACATAAATTCTTTCACTCTTTGACTGCAATGTCAATTTTGCTGACTTTGCTGTTAACATAATTCTTCGTTACTTACAACAATGCTTGGCCTATGCAAAACAAATTACATATTCTTCTACCTCACCATCATGAACTAATGTCAGCCGTGAAGTCTTCTGAATAGCAACTTTTAACCTTGTTAGGCAAATTAAATTGGATAAGGATGTGTAGCCTAAGTATCAGTGAAGAACAATGTATTCCATTTTGATTGGGCTATGTGAGTTCAAAAATAAACGATTTTTTTTTTTTTTTGAGACAGAGTCTCGATCTGTCGCCCAGACTGGAGTGCAGTGGTGCAATCTTGGTTCACTGCAAGCTCGGCCTCTCAGGTTCACACTATTCTCTTTTCTCAGTCTCTCGAGTACCTGGTACTACAGGTGCCCGCCACCACACCCAGTTAATTTTTTGTATTTTTTTTTAATAGAGCCAGGGTTTCACCGTATTAGCCAAGCTGGTCTCAATCTCCTGACCTCATGATCCACCCACCTCGGCCTCCCAAAGTGCTGGGATTACAGGCGTGAGTCACTGCGTTTGGCCAGAAACGATTTTTTAAATTGCATAAAATTGTTATTTTCTACATTATAAAAATGTTCTTAATTGAAGGCTTAGCCCGGAATTTTTTTTTTTTTTTTTTTTTTTTTTTTTTTTTTTTTTTCAGACAGAGTTCCACTCTGTCACCCAGGCTGGAGTGCAGTGGCGCAATTTCGGCTCACTGTAGCCTCCATTTCCCGGGTTCAGGCAATTCTCCTGCCTCAGTCTCCTGAGCAGCTGAGACTACATACGCGCGACACCATGCCCGGCTAATTTTCTTTTTTTTTTTTTCTCTGTATGTGTGTGTGTGTGTGTGTATGTGTATGTGTGTGTCTGTGTGTGTGTGTTTAGTAGAGACAGGTTTTCACCATGTTGGCCAAGCTGGTCTTGATCTCCTTACCTCGTGATCCGCCTGCCTCGGCCTCCCAAAGTGCTGAGACTACAGGTGTGAGCCACCGCGCCCGGCCTTGACTTTTTTTTTTTTTTTTTTTTTTGAGGCGGAGTCTGGCTCTGCCCCCTGGCTGGAGGGCAGTGGCGCCATCTCGGCTCACTGCAAGCTCCGCCTCCCCAGTTCCGGCCATTCTCCTGCCTCAGCCTCCCAAGTAGCTGGGACTACAGGCGCCCGCAACCGCGCCCGGCTAATTTTTTGTATTTTTAGTAGAAACGGGGTTTCACCGTGGTCTCGATCTCCTGACCTTGTGATCCGCCCTCCTCGGCCTCCCAAAGTGCTGGGATTACAGGCGTGAGCCACCGCGCCCAGCCTGGACTTTTTATACATATCAGAGTAGTAAATATGTAAGACTTCCATTTCAAGGTGGCAGATTAAACAGACTGACTTATTTCCACCTAACTCAAATTCTAATGTAATAAACATAATTTTTGAAATGCATAATCACATAAGAAAAAAGAACAAGAGGGGACATGTAAAATTAACAAAAATAACAGCAAAAACGATCCCAGATGGAAACCAGAGCTAGTGACTATTAATAGCACATTATGTGTTTTGTAAGTGGGAAAGTTTCCATATTTTACCATACTTTTTATGAGAATGAGATATCTTTTCCTAAAAACTTTTGGTTTTGTTCCCCCCCATTCTTTACCTTTTCCTGGAGAGTTCGCATGGGTTCCATTTTCCTAAGTGTGTGTAGCTAATTTACCAATCAATATTACTAAACTCTGAACACTTGATGTCTTTCTTTCCTTCTCTGTCTAGATAAGTGTGAGGCATTATCCCAGATCTACAGCACTGGATAGACTTTTATAAGGTCTATATGGGAAGCCCTCTCACTTGTGTGGAATGTCATAATAAATATACACCAACTAGCTTCTGTAGAATGATAGAACTGATATTTTGTTTTTCTACTTGGTCACACCTTTGTCTTATTTAATTGATTGAAAACCTGGTTTATCAACAGAATTGTTATAATTTCTCATCAATTACTTTATTTGTATTACAAATATAGATTTAATTATAGGTAAAAAGTTACTTTTACATGTTTTCTATATTGACTCCTTAATCCTGTACTGTTTCTCCTTTATATTTCCATTGTAATAATAATAAAGTAATAATAATATCAATAGTAATTTCATAGCTTGTTGGATGTACCATTTTAAATATTTGATATACCTATATAATTTATTCTTTACAGCAATTCTAGGAAATAGATATTGTTATTACTCTCATTATGCAGACAAGTTACAGAAAATTTAATCATTTTTGAATCATAGGGCTATTAAATGTTAGAGTAGGGGTTCAAAGTCGAGCAATATAATTCCAGAGTTCTTACTTTAAAAAATTCTCCCATGTCACAAATCGAGTTTTTACTAGTTTCTTCATTAAAATAACATACAAAACAAAATAAAACAAATGTTCTTTGGTTCCTAAAATAAGTATATGGTCTGAAACAAGACATTGAAAGTTAAATATATATATCTATGTTTTCCAGTTACAGATGTTGTACTTTGTATTAAATGTCAAGAATCAGAGTTAAATGCTTCTCACAGTATCAAGCAAGTATATAAAAGACTATTAAATGTCAAATAATTCATGGAGAGTGTTTGCTTTATATTTTATTAACTGTGTTTATATACAGATAATATCTACTTTAGTGCAAATACATTTAGAAAAGTAAACCATGGCTTTGAAGTCAATCAATAATTTGTATTATTAACATAAAAACAAATTTACTAAACTACTGAACTACCTAATAATTATCAGTGAGTTTAAGAGAAAAATGGCAAGATAATTCTTTTTTGGAATTAATGTACCAATGAGAATTTATAAACTAGAATTTTACTTCTGACTATGATGAAATAAAATGTCCAGACATAACTCCCACTATACAGTTTCTGAGATTAAATACAGTTAATCACACAGAAAATCAAAAATTCAACCTATTGATTAATAATAACTACATTAATTATCAACAGTTATCAATAACTACAGTGTTATCAACAGAATCTATTAAACTGCAGTAAAATAGCCACATGTGGTGGCTCACACTTGTAATCCCAGCACTTTTGGAGGCTGAGGTGAGCAGATCAATTCAGATCAGGAGTTCGAGACCAGCATGACCAAACTGGAGAAACCCTTTCTCTACTAAAAGTACAAAAATTAATCTAGTGCGATGGCAGTCACCTATAATCCCAGCTACTCCGGATGCTGAAGCAGGAGAATCACTTGAACCCAGGCGACAGAGGTTGCAGTGAGCCGAGATGATGCCACTGTCCTCTAGCCTGGGCAACAGAGCAAGACTCTGTCTCGAAAAATCAAAACAAAACAAAAACTGGAGTACAATGAAATAATGCTTTCATTTTTATGAGAAAAAATGAATTACAGCCTATAATACTATACAGGTAAAATAGATTTTAAATATTGGAGTAGGAAACATCTTTTTAAGACACATAAAGCCTAAAATAGTTTACCTCTTTTGCATTTTTACAAAAAGATAATTAAGATGGTGTGCTCATAAAGTCAGTAGTAAAGTATAGAAAAGAAAGGCATAGCCTGTTGTTAACGGGGCATCAGAAACAGGAGCTTTAAAAGTTCTCAAGATCACAGTGAATGGAGATCTAACAACCTATGCAGAGGTTTGGGAATGCAGCTAACCTATACTAGAGGAGCAAGAAGGAGGAATGTATCCAGTAGATGAAATAATAAATTAAATGAAGCTGGTATGTGTGATGACATATGAAAGAGTATTTAGTATTATTTGAATGTTTAGGGAAGAATTATAGGTACATTACAAAAAGAAGGAAAGGTGACTATTAACTTGAAACAAACAACTATTAAAAGGAAGATTTCTAGTGGAAAACATGGATAAGCAGTACAATTTACAAAGTAAAAACACTGTTGTAACTGTGTGATAAATACCTTGGAAGCTTAGGCAAGATAGAGTTTTTTAGGATTACTCAAATATGGTGAAAGGAAGTTCACACAAATTGTCTGACATTCTCAATGTTATAAAAGCAAGAAAACCCAGGCAAAGTGGCTCATGTCTGTAAACCCACCACACTGGGAGGCCAAGGTGGGAGGACTGCTTGAAGCCAGGAGCTGAATCTAGTCTGGGCAACAGAGTAATATCCTGTCTCAATAAAGTATAAAAGTTAATAAAAATAAAAAGCAATATAAGCATATAATTTAGGAATATAGATAATTATCAAAAGAAAATGCTGAAATATTGAAAGTCCTGTGTTATGGGTAGAGAGGCATAATGATGCTGCTTGTCTTTATCACTCTGTAGTAATATTTGACTCAAATATGTCTGACATATTGGATTTTTTAAAATAAAAAAAGAAAGTTCACAAATTTGAAGATTAGTAAAATGATATGAAACTGATAAGCTATGATCACATTAGTCCAAATATAGTATTATTGGCCAGTATTCAAAATATTGTTATGGTTTAAAAAAGATAAATTGCAGAAAATATGGGAATAAAAGAGAAGTTTGGAAGTTGTGAGAGAAAAGAAAATCATGTTTTATGTGTGTGTGATGGGCAAAATCAAGGTTTTGGGTGATTATAGTGTATCCATGAGAAAAGCAAGTTACAAATTTTCTAATGAGAATTCTATTAAACATGTTATTGGGCTACTGAAATTTACTTCTGCCATTGAAGAGACAAACTCCTGTAGCATTAATTTAAAACTTTTTTTCTGATTGTAAAATCAGTGTATGATTTATAGTCAATATCTTCCGAAATTAAATTTTATTCAAGAATTTATGTAAGTTGTCATGAGAAGGTATCTTAAGAATAAGTACAAGTTTAGTTTGGTTTAAGGAAATATAGGAATGAATAAAAATCTGTATTACTCACAACAATAAGCTCTGATAATACATCAGATTTGCATTATAATTAGAAAGTTACGCTTTAATAGTTTTCATTTACTGCTTGAGCTGAGCACTGTGCATCATTAGATTCTGCATAGTAAATGGCCTTACGTTAGTGTCAAGGAGATTTCCATATATAACTAAAATGTTAAAAATATAAACAAACCTAAATACAATATATTATATTTTTTTCTGAGAAACATAAGCAATACCAGAATTTGTACACTTATATTAATATTTTTACTAGTATTATTTGATTAAAAGTATTTTGATTTACTTACAAAGACATGAAAATAACTGAGATAATCTTTTATCTGTTATGCTGCCCAGGAGTAGAATTAGACAAACATGAAGATCTTGGAAAAGTCAACAATATCAAATCAAAGGAAGCTTGTTGGTAAATTATACATGAAATTACTAGATGACAGAAAACCAAAGTTATTGCTTTATTTCATGTATCTTACATCATATTTCTAGAATTACTCCTTTATAATGCAGAGGCATTTTCAGCAGAGACTTCTAATGGTACTAATGTCTGTCAAATACATGAGAAAATTCTGAACATTGTCATAAGCCTCACAAAATATATATTTAAACAAAAAGAATAAAGTACTCAGGAAAAATAAACTTTCATTAAGGCAATGCGATTATTGAAAATTGATAGGCTAAGCTTTAACCTTTTGCCTGGTTACTTTGCCAAAAGCTGGGATTTTAATGAAACCAAGCATAAAAGGTGAATGGAGAACAGCCAGATAATTTATTAGCTCTTCAATTGAGGCATCAGTCTGTTTAAAGGCTAATTAGACCAATCTGTGAATGTATCAATCCCATAATTACTCAGACTAATTATATTAATCATCTGAAATATGTTCATGAGAAACTGCTAATGTATAACCTTGTGGTTTTGACATGACCTTAGCTCAGTTAGGACATGGTGTCCTTGTACGATTTACTAACTGTGGCTTTTGATAAGTAGACGGAATAAGATTAAAAAAAAAACAGATATAGATTAAATAGCACATATATAACTGAAATTGAGTTGTTAATATGATTTAAAATATTTTCAGTTATCAGGAACTTGACCAAAATTGAGAATATTTGACAAACCTTTGGAGACACTAAATGTAAAGATCACTCAATATTTTTCTTCAGGATTTTATTTATTCTATTTTATTTATTTTTGTGAGTACATAGTACAGTGTGTATGGGATACACAAAATACTTTGATACTGGCATACAATGCATAATAATCACATCGGGGTAAATGGGTTTTCTATCACCTCAAATGTTTATCCTTTTTCTCTTTGTGAATTACTCAGTTTTTTTGTGTGTGTTCATATGTGCATGTATACTTGGGCAATCTATGTATGTGGATAGTTACTATTATCAGAAATATATATTAAACTCAGATTAATTCAGCCAATTTATCAAAATACCTACTATACACTAGGCACTAATATTAGATGTTGGTAAGCTATAAATAATAAAGAACCATCCTTTGCACTCTAGGAACATCAAGTTTGCTTGAGGACAGGAACAGAAGAATATGTAATAACGATTACATGTAAAAAGATTTAAATACTTTATTTCTGCTTACATCGATAAGACATTATATGTTAATGTCAAATGACTACTCATCATTGGACTGAAGCTTCCTGTCTACAGGCAGACATTCAGGAAGGGAAGCTCATAAGCATATAGAACCCCATGGGCGCTAGCTGAAGCTGTTTGCCACCTGAACCATATAAGCCAGCAAACCTAATGGTACTTTAAGTATCATTGCCATATAGCACCACTGTTTGGAGCCATTGACAGATTTCCTATAGATACATTACATCTCAGACCCTTGGGGTTTTGGAGTAAAGCCCAATCATCATATGGAGATAAGTAGGCTCCTTTTGAGAGTTAACTTATGGCATGCTACTGGGCCTCAGTAAAAACCTAATGCTTAATTATAGGTCATCAAGCTATCATGCAATCTAAACTGCGTGTCATGAAGTGGGATTTGTCTGACCCACCAAATCATAGAGTTGAACATACATTACAGAAATCTATTACCAAATAGAAGAGATATGTATAAGATGGGGTTTGAGCAGAAACTGAAGGAAAATGTGTAAGCTGTATGAGTCCATGGTCCAAATGTCCATAGCTCCTACTACTAATGCATTATCTCCTTTCTCTCAGCTTGAACTTATGGCACCATGGTAGCATTCTTATAATAAATTGACAGAGAAACAACAACAGCAAAAAACTTAAGCCAAATCTGTAGAAAATTCTGCATAATATACAGGCACCACACCAAATATGACAGCTGCAGCACTACAGCCCCTTGCTACCACATCTCTGAAGGACAGTGATGATGAAAAATTATCCAAGTGTGCAGAACTTAAGTAAGCACAACTTTTATGTTCATTGTTGTCTAGAAGGAGAAATAGCCAAATGGCCAAGTTTATATCAATTCATGGGATGTGGCCAATAGTGCCAGGGACCTGAAAAGCACACAGTTAGAATGTTGATGAAAAAAAATGATTTGGGGGAAGATATGTAGATAGGCCTCTTTGAATGGACTCAGGATATGAATATATTTGCGTTCCTTGTGAATTGTCACAAGAAGATGATTTAAGAGCTGGGTTTTAATAATGAAGTGGATGGGATGAACCATTCTGTGGATACTCATCAGCATTTTTCAACCATTTCTGTCATTGACCATTGATTCATGAACAAAGTGGCAATGGTAGTGAAGCTGGAAGCTCAGCATGGCTTAGTAAAATTGACTTCCAAGGCTGACCTAGCCACTTGTCAAGACTGACTTAGCAATAGCCCCTGTTGAATGTCCAACAATCCAACAAGAGAGACTGATGGTGAGTCCTGTTGTAATACAATCGCTGGAGTGATTAGACAAATATCAAATGGCAGGTTGATTACATTAGAGCACTTTCATTAGATGTTGGACAGCATTTTTATTGTTTTTAACTTTGAGATAGAGTCTCGCTCTGTTGCCCAAGTTAGAGTGCAGTGGTGTGATTTCAGCTTACTGCAACCTCCACCTCCCAGGTTCAAGTGATTTTTCTGCCACAGCCTCCTGAGTAGCTAGGATTACAGGCACGCACCACCATGCCCGGCTACTTTTTTGTATTTTCATTTTTACTAGAGGTAGGGTTTCAACATATTGGCCAGGCAAGCCTTGAACTCCTGAGCTCAGACAATCCACCTGCCTCAGCCTTCCAAAGTACTGGGATTACAAGTGTGACCCACCACACACAGCCAGAATTTTCTTTTTATTGGAATAAACACTTACTCTAGAAATCAATTCTGCCCAAACTCCCATGACTATCATACCCAATGTCATGATATTTCACATAGTACTGCTTCTGACCAAGTCAATCACTTCATAACAAATGGAGGGTGACAATGGGCCCATGCTCATGGAATTTGCTATTCTTATCGTGCTTCTCACCATCCTGAAACACTTAGTTTGCCAGAATAGTGAAACAGCTTTTTGACCTCAGTTACCAAATCAGTGAGCTCAGGGGCTCCCAATCCTGGGCTGTGGTCTGGTACCAGTCCATGGCCTGTTAGGAACTGGGCAGCACTGCAGGAGGTGAGCAGTGGGTGAGCGAGCATTACCTCCTGAGCTCTGCCTCCTGTCAGATCAGCTGCAGCAGTGGATTCTCATAAGAGCACAAACCTTATTGTGAACTCTGCATGAGAGGGATCTAGGTTGCAAACTTCTTATGATAATCTAACTAATATCCTGATGATCTTAGGTGGAACAGTTTTATCCTGAAACCATTCCTTCCCGCTGCATCCCCCCACCAGCCCTCCACTCTCCCAACACTGTCTGTGGAAAAATTGTCCAGGGAACTGGTCCCTGGTGGCAAAAATGTTGGGGACAGTTAAGTTATGCAGCAAAATCTTTTGTGGTTGGGGCAGTATCTTCCAGTAAGCAGTAAATTCTCTAAATTATCTCCAACTTAAGATGCTTTTTCTCCCACAGCAAAGATTCATGGGACCAGGAATCGAGAGTTGAAAATGGGAGTGGCTCCTCTCACTATTATTGCTAGGATTTCACTAGCAAGAATTTGCTTTGTGTCCATGTGATTTTAGGCTCTACTGATTAGAGGACTTAGTTGGAAGAATGATTCTGTTTAACTAAAAATTGTGACTGAAACCTGGTCCTTTTGGTCTCCACATCCTTCTGAATAGACAAGTAAAGAACGAGTGTACTGTACTGGTTGGGGTGATTAATACATACTTCCAAGGAGAAATGGTCTTTTTTACTACACATTTGAGATATATAAGAGTATGTCTGGAATACAAAAGATCTGTTGTGGTATCTGCTATTACTACCCTGTCCTGTGATTAAAATCAATGGAAACTAAAAACTCTTCAGAAAATCCAGATCTTTCAAGAATGAATGTTTGGATAGCTTCATCAGGCAGAGAACAGCAGTCTGAGATGCTTACTAATGGGAAGTAAGATATTAAATGTGTTACAGGAAGAAAAAAAGCAATAAATAACAACTATGACCATGTAACCCATTACAGAATTCATAGTACAATAGTTATGATTATTTATTCTTTATGTCAATATAAATGTGTGTAATTAGTTCTGGGTATTTCCATTTACATATGTGTGGTTAAATACTTTTTGGATCTATTGTCTAATATAAAATGTGTTATTAACGATTGACATTATATCTTCGTGTTTGAATTACAGTGTATTAAACTAAAATGCTTTGTATATTTTTATTTCTATGAGAAAAGTGTTGAGGTGTTTTAGGTTGTACGTGGGGTAGTTGTGTGGTGCTTACAGAAGTAAGACTTTTTTGTTGTCTTTATTTAGAAACTAAGTTTGCTTTAAGGTGATGTGCCTGAATGCCAATTTGCCACAATGTGGAATGTGTAGGCTTTGTGATGAACCAAGTTGGGTAGGCTACACTACGTCTTTCAGAATTCTCTTTCTACTACGTTTTCACATAAGGTAGGGAACAAGAGATACACTCTTGTGAGAACTGGAAAAGGCTACAAAACAACCATATAGACACCTCCCAGTGATTCAATCATACACTACTCTAGGTGCTGCTGTGAAGGAATTTTTCAGCTCTAACTAAAGTTCTTACTTAGTTTACTTTAAGTCTTTATAAAAGTATACCATCCTGAGTGGGTCTGATTTAATTCATCAGAAAAATGTTAAAAGAGAGGAGGCACTTCCTGCTTTCAGAGACTATAAACTTCAGCTCATGCTCATGAGTTGCCAGCGTAATCATGTAAACATATCTCTTCTTGTGTTCTGTGCCAACTTCTGCTTGTTTAGTGAGTCCTCCATTGTGTAAACCTATCCAGTGTAATACATACATATAATTATATATATAATTTATTTACAAGAGCTAAATAGCCATTATATTTTACTTTATTTTCTTACTGATTTTAGGTTTCTATATAGCCTAACATGAATATATGTAGAAATATTACAATAGTTGTGCTAACTGCTACCTTAATATCTAAATTATGTGATATGCATTTCATCAATTTTCTAAAAAATTGACATATTAACAATTGTTTTCTTCCATAATTAAGAAAGTGACAGAGGAATAGCAAATAATTTATTCTTCTTGATGACTGGGAACACAAAATTTAAAGACAATAAAAACTAGGTGCAAATTGTGGCTCTAGCGCTAACTAGGCATATACTTTAATTATATAATCTCTCTAAACTTCAGTATTCTCATCAATAGGAAAGGGATAATAATTTCACAGACTACAAGATGACTACAATATTTTGTAGCTCTTCTTATTAGAAAGTAGATTCTTTCTCCCCTACTTAAATTTGGGCTGACCTTGTGAATTGCTCTGTTTGTTGGAAGAGTTTGCAAATGTGTTCTATGAAGATGCATGAAAATGACTTCCACTTTGGTGTAAATGTGCTCCCTTTGAGATCTCTGCTACTGACACTGTATGAAAAAACTTCAATTAGCCTATTGAAAGATGGATGACATTTGGTCCTATAATTTCTGTCACCAAAACCAGGAACCAGCCAAATTAAAATACAGAGCCACTGCAGTATATATCTTTCTGTGTATGGTTTCTTTCATTTAACATAATGTTCTCCAGGTTCATCCATGCTGTCAAAAAATAACAAATTTTTATTCTTCTTTGTGGCTCAATAGTATTCCATTGTGTTTACATACCACATTTTGTTTATCCATTTATCTGTTGATGAACACTTAGATTGATTTCACATATTGGCTATTATGACTTATGCTTCAGCAAACATGGGAGAACAGATATCTCTCTGAGATATTGATAACCTTGATTTCATTCCTTTGGATATATACCCAGTAGTGGAACTGTTGCATCATATGGAAGTTCTATTTTCAATATTTTAAGGAACCTCCGTATTGTCTTCCATAATGGCTGTATTTATTTATTTTCCCATTAACAGTGTGTAAGTACAATTGCACGAATACTTGTTATTTTTTGTCTTTTTGGTAATAGCCATTCTAACATATCCAGGGTGATATCTTACTGTGGTTTTTATTTGAATTTTCCTGATGATTAGTGATGTTGAGCTTTTTCCATATGACTGTTGGCCATTTGTATGTCTTCTTTTGAGAACTGTCTATTCATATCTTTTGCCCATTTTGTAATGTGGTTATCTGTTCGGTTGCTATTGAAGTGGAGTTCTTTGCATATTTTAGATATTAACCCCTTATCAAGTATATAGTTTGCCCATGTAAAAATCTAAAAAAGTTGATCTCATGGAAGCAGAGAGTAGAATGGTGACTATCAGAGTCATAAATGGTTAGAGAGGAGGAGGTAATAGGTAATGTTGGCAAAAGGATATATAATCACAAATATATAGGATAAATATTTAAAAATGTGTCCAAAATAGCTCAGTGTACTGTATATTAAAAATAGTTGATAAGTGATTGCTTGGGTCTGGGCTTAGGAGAGAAGAGGATGGTGTCATGGGGAGGGAGAAATAGGAAATTATTATGAATGGTTATGGAGTTTTTCTTTGTGTGATAAAAATGTTCTAAAATTGACTGTGATGATGGTTGTGCAACTCTGTGAACATCCCAAGAACGATTGTGTTATATACTTTAAATGCATAAATTATAAGATATATGGATAATATTTCAATAAAACTGTTTAAAAATTAAACAGTGCCACTGAGCAGTAGATTATTATAGACATATTCATGAGCTCACATGAAACGGCAGATTGTCCCAGATAATCAAAGCCTAAATTATCATTCCCTAGAATTATGATCTAAGAAAACAGTTGTATTTTGCCATTAAGCTTTGGAATCATTTACTCTGCAGCAAAAGTTAACTTATACATGTAATTGAAGGTCTTTATATTGAGTAAAATAAGCCAGGCCCAGAAAGAAAGGCATTGACTGTCTCACTTATTTTGTGGAATCTAAAAATCAAAACAATTAAACACATGGAGACACAGAGTAGAAGGATGGTTATCAGAGTCTGGGAAGGGTAGTGGGGGGTAAGGGTGAGGTAAGGATGGTTATTGGGTACCAAAAAAATGGTTTGATAGAGAATTAATAATTCTTAGTATTTCATAGTGCAGTAGGGAGGCTATTGTCAAAATAATGTAATTATAAATTTTAAAATAACTAAAAATGTATAACTGGAGAGTTTGTAACACAAAGGATAAATGTCTGAGGGAATGGGTACCCCGTTTTCTATAACATGATTATGATGCATGCCTGTATCTAAATATGCCAAGTACCCCATAAATATATACACCGACTATGTACCCATACAATTAAAAATAAAAAATTTAAACAACCTACTATGTAGCCACAATAATCAAAAATAAAAAAATTAAACAATTCTGCTAAGGATTGTTATGAGGAATAATTAGTCAAGTATTATATTTGTCATGTTTAGCGCACAGTAAATAATGTTGTCTGTTTCATTTTTAAAATGGACACAGTGATTTGTCAGCTGTTGATCTGGTCTTCAATTGCACTTACAGAAACCTTAGTATTGCTGAATATTTTATAACAATAAAATTTTACAAATATACATAAATTAAAATTTTAACCTTACTAATGTATGATTCTACTACTTGATCTTCTTCCTAACACTAAGTAGTTGATGCCATTATTTCCTTTTATGAATAAACTGAAACTTAGGGATACTGTCACAGCCCATCTTCAAGCTAAGATTGCCTAATTCTAAACAGGAACTTTTTCAATTACACTCTAACTGAACAATGAATCATAACATTCAACTCTGGTAGGAAATAATTCATGCAAATACCATCTTCATAACTTCCCGCTTGTTAAAAATGTTAATTTCACAAAAAATCATTTTATGGTTGAAGAAGCAACACATTCTAAGGGCAGAAACTGAGACTATATTGAATAGTGATAATGAATTATTTTCTTTGGGGGAAGGCAAGGATTTTCTGGGTAAAACAGGGCTTGAAACAGTAGAATTTGGTAGAGTGAAACCCCGTTCATGCTACTAAAAAGAAAATGAAGAACAAGGATAATTATATGTGTAAATGAGGTAGGGAAAACTATTGTAGGAAAATAGATAATGCATTACTTGCTCAGATTAGGTTTAAAGAAATGGAGTATATTACATAGGTGACAATTTTCTAACCTCCAGGTTAGTACTTAGAGTCATTGGTTTACATGTCTGAGTCTCTATTAGTTTACCCAGTCTTTGAGTATGACAACAAATAATATATTTTTAAATTATTTCACATTGTGCAAAGCTACCACAAAGTAATGGCTCAAAAGTATGTGAGCTAAATTAATTTAATGTTTTTTCTATGGTGCTACGACTTTATCCTAAAATACTGTGCCTGGAAGCCAATCACATCACAAAAAGAGGGATTTGAGATTTTCAAAGTGGACCTCCAACGATTGAAAGTGCAGCAATCCAAGACAATTGTTTAAGTGGAAAATACTTCTATGATTGTTTTTGAAATTTTGTTAAAATAATTTCCTGTTGTTTTACATTAACAAATTGCAATGACAAACAATCATTTTGTATTTTTTCTGTTACTATTTCTAACATATTATTGTACATTATGACTTATTTTACTTAAAATGCACACACACATAGACAAACACATATGAAGATATATATTTAATGGTATCTAACTAGAGGTGCCTGATGCAGTTTCTATACTTATCACTAAAATATAATGTAGGTGGAAAAAAAGATGGAAGTTACATTAACCTCTAAAGCTACATTTATTACTAAATTATTGTCAACAATTGAGTAGATTTTGCAAACTCAGACAATTAACAGCAACTATGGAAAAAAATAGGTAGTTTACACATACTTTGACAAGAAAAAATGTATAACTGACAATATAATAATAAAGGCCTTGATATCTGTGGAATAAGGGAGGCAGTGAAATGAAAAGAAATGCTTTAACTGTAAATAGGTGGATAATTAAAATGTGTTAATTTTTGTATTAAATTATTATAAAAACATAAGACAATTTACAGTATCATTAAACCTAGTCACGTACAGAACTACAATCCTTTCATCTCTTATAAAAATAATTTTCTTGTATTTTATGTAAAAACATACATATTCAGAAATAAACTCATAAAACACCCAAATTAAATAACTATAAAAATCAATCAAACATACAGCTTATATATATATATATGTATATAAATCATTTATTTGAATATTCAATTGTAAAAAATACATATGAAAACAAGTGAACATTTAATTATGCTGGACTGGCATTTTGGTATCTCAGTGAGTATACATAGACATCAGTCTGGAAATTTTGCTGCTACTAACCATGCAGACAATATTATATTTTCTTTTCAAGTATAGGCATCTAGAACTACAAATATCAAATTTTTTCATGTGAAAGCAATTGTTTATCTATTTTACATACAAGAGGATCTCTAACTTAATGATGTTTTGACTTACAATTTTTCAATTTATGATGAGTTTACTGAGATGTGACCCCATTGTAATTTGATGAGCACCTTTTCATGAACTTAAGCTTTTCATAGCCTAACAAGTTCACATGTAGGAAGTGTAGTCCACAAAAAGAAGGAGAGATTTGGAACAAGTCAGCTCCAGTGTTTGAGGGTATTTATTATTCCTTTGGAAGTGTGCAACTTACAAACTTGCAGAGATAACTTTGAAAATTCATAAATTTATTTTAAATATAACATAATGATGTTCTAGAAAAACAATCACAAAATCAAATGTCTCCAGTAGCCTACCAAATAAATACATTGTCCTAGATAAAAAAAAAAAAAAAAAAAATCAAGTGTTCAAAATATGAAATACATTTTTGTTGCATTTCTATGCAAAAAATTAATATATGATATTAGAAATTATCTTTGACATTCACCAGTGAAATATAATTGTCATATTTTTATCAATAGACTATTTTATTGCTATTTATTGCTATTAATATCAATAGACTATATTTATTTATTTATAGACTAATTTAGGCATACAAAAATTGCATAAAAAGCACAGAAAGTTCCTATGTATATTCTGCCCTTCTATATCTTCCCTGTCCACCTCCCTGAGTTTAGACTATAATTAACATATTGCATTAGTATGGCGCATTTCTTGCAATGATGAACCAATATTGTTGCATTATTATTAACTAAGGTCCATAGTTATGTTAACATCCACAGTTTTGTTTTTTTTTTATGGTTCCATGGGTTTTACCAATACATAATACCATGTATCCTTCATTTCAGAATCATACAGGATAGTATCCCTACCCTAAACATCCCTCTGTCTGCCTCACGCACAAACTCTCTGGCAACCACTATCATATTTGCTTTTCTCAGAATATCATATAGTTAAAAATACACAGTATGCAGGCTTTCAGTAATGTTTTATCATACATAATAACATAGTTAAGGGTTTCTTTTAAATCTTTTTATGGCTTGAAAACTCATACCTTTTGGTTGCTGTATAATATTCCACTGTATAAATGTACACATCGTTGTATTTTAGCCATTAGTCTATGGAAGACATCTTGATTGAGTTAATTTTTATCAATTTGAAAAAAGCTTCAAACTTATTTGTATGCAGGTTTTGATGTTTTCGACTTATTTAGGTAAATAGTAGTGAGATTTCCAGATCATATGGTAAGCCTATGTTTATCTTTGTAAGAAACAGCCGAATTGTCTGGCAAAGTGGTTGTGTCACTTTGCTTTCCCAAAGCAATGAATGAGAATTTTTATTGCTCTATATGTTCTCTAGCTTTTGGTGTGTTTTGGAGCTTAATTATATATTTTGGAGCTTAATTAATTATTATTTTAACAAGAATATATTTTTAGTATTTCATTTTTACTTTGATTAGAACCCAAATCTAATTCACTTTGTTGGAAATTTAGATACAGTCTAGTAGCTAAGCGTTTTAGTCCCAGAAACAAATTTTGTAGGTTCGAACTTCAAATATACTACTTACTTCGTAAGAAAAAATAGGGTAACTATTCCATATGTGCAAATAGAGGTAATAATATCATCTACCATTTAGATTTGTCCCTGTAATTAAAATATGTCATAAAATAATGATAACAGTATCTGGCCCATAGTAAACTGTTTAGTCCTTTAACTGGATAAAACAATTTCATTCATTTTTAAACCAAGGGAAGCAGTTAGACATATAAGTATGCATCAACAGAATTGTTCTAATTATTGTCGATGTTTTCTTTTTTTTTTCAGACAGAATCTCGCTCTGACACCCAGGCTGGAGTACAGTGGCGCGGCGGCTCACTGCAAGCTCCACCTCCCAGGTTCACGCCATTCTCCTGCCTCAGCCTCCCGCGTAGCTGGGACTAAAGGCGCCTGCCACCATGCCCACCTAATTTTTTGTATTTTTAGTAGAGACGGGATTTCACCGTGTTAGCCAGGGTGGTCTTGATCTCCTGACCTCGTTATCCACCCGCCTCAGCCTCCCAAAGTGCTGGGATTACAGGCGTGAGTAACTGCGCCCGACCATTATTTTTGATTTTTAAAATTAATTTTATAAAAACTCATTCACATAATACACACAATATGTTTTTATATAATGTATATTATTCACATTATATATGTACACACACACACTTATATATGTATATAAGGAGTAGTAAACGCTATTAAAATAGTTCAGGAAAGAGTTGCATTAGACTTAGTAGAGGTGGAAATGGTGAGCAGTGGTCAAATTCTGAAGGTTAAGCTGGTAATAGTAGAAAATCGTTATGGAATTGATGTGGGAAGTGAAAGAAACAGAGGACTTAATTATAATTTGTTAATATTCCTGCCTCAATATCCTAAGTGCTGGGATAGCCATCACACCAGCCTATTTTTTTTTTTTAATTTTAGGAGAAAAGTAAATAATTCATTCACCAAGAATGCAATTACTGGAACTTGAGTAAAATAGAAACAAAATAAAATGTTATTTGGATAATATTTTGTGATTTCTATGCAAACAAAATTTCTCTAGATGCTTTTGTCCATTAACTTTTTATCCCACTCCCACTTTCTCTGCCCTTTCTTGTTTCATACAATGAGCAATTGGGGTGAATGAGTTTAATAAGTAATAATTGGAGTTGGAAATGACAGCATAAACATACAAGAAAGAACTAAAATATATTAATATGTACATCATTCCATCCTTCAGATTATTTTACATTTTCATTAATACAATCAATTATTCTACACAATTCATAAATAGCTAAGGGAATTAAGACTCAATATGTGTTATATGACTTTCTTCAAGGTCACTCTCTCAGTATGGTAATGCTCCCATAACAAAATATCTGACTGGGTAGCTTAATCACTGGAAATTTTTGTTCTCACAGTCTAGAGGTTGGAAGTCCAAGATCAAGGTGTCAGTAGGGTTGGTTTCTCCTGAGGCCTCTCTTCTTGACTTTAAGTTGACTGCTTTATTTATATCATCATACGGCCTTTAAGGTGTGTGTGCTCACCTTCCTGGTGTCTCTTTCTCTTGTAAGTACACCAGTCAGGATGGATTAAGGCTCACCCATATTCCCTCATTTACCCTTAATTACTTTTTAAAGGACCACTGTCCAAACAGTCACATTCTAAGGTATTGTGGGTTAGGATTTCACCATATGACTTATATGGGGAGCACAATTAAGTCCATAACAATCACAGAGCTATTAAATAATATAACTGAATTTACTTACTTTCAGACTCCAAAGTACATGTTCCTTCCACTATACCACAATATGTATGAAATCAAACATAGGTCTAAGACTAAAGATAGAGTTAAGAATACAGAGTGCATAGAGAACAGGCATTACTTAAGGAGGGCTTGTGTCCAATTTCTGCTACTTGAATTATTGTCCACTCTCCATTGAGTTAAATTACCTTTATTCCCTCTTTGGATTAAAATAAAAATAATTCTTGCAAAAATTTTCTTATAATTCTTCTGGTAGCAACAAAGTATGATAGCACCGGTGTAAAAAGACTACAAAATTGACTCTCATAATCAAGCTATAGTGCTGTTGAAATTCTCTTCTTCAGAAAGATAATTCTTAAATATTTAGAGCAACATTAAAAGTTTATAATAGGATTACTTCTCATGAAGGTACAGCAATAGAACATGAACATGAAGGTATAGCAATAGAAAACTCTAAAATAAACACAGAGAGAGAAGAATATTGAAATTTCTAGTTTAAGTGTATGTACTTAAACTAGAAATAAGCAATTAATTACAACAATTGATAAATATATATATATATATCTTATTGAAAAGGGTGAGATTAATAAAGATCAAAAGATTGACAAATTTATCTTATATTTAAACTTATGTATGGCTGGGCATGGTGGCTCACGCCTGTAATCCCAGCACTTTGGGAGGCAGAGGCGGGCGGATCACGAGGTCAGGAGATGGAGATCATCCTGGCTAACACGGTGAAACCCCCGTCTCTACTACTACTCTATTTAGTACCCCGTCTGTACTAAATACAAAAGAAACTTAACCAGGCATGGTGTTAGGTGCCTGTAGTCCCAGCTACTCCGGAGGCTGAGGCAGGAGAGTGGCGTGAACTGGGGAGGCAGAGGTTGCAGTGAGCCGAAATCGCACCACTGCACTCCAGCCTGGGTGACAGAGCAAGACTCCGTCTCAGAAAACAAACAAACAAACAAACACACAAACGAAAATAGCTTATGTACTATATAAAATATATCCAAGAATAAAGGATAAATACATTTTTGTTTGATATGTATGTATGTGTAAGAAAGTTATTCCATGTCTGATATAGATGGAAGTCTTGCTGAAGTGGAGACAGTATTTAACATGTTTGCAACTACTACAAAAATGATTTGAAATGACTTGAATATTGGGCAAAAGTTGTGCTCCAAACATACTATACATTGTGTGTTTTTAAAATATGTAAGTATTTGTATTGTAAATTAATGTTTAAACCCAATTTTATGTAAGATAATGCATTGCTGGGCATGTTGGAGTTAATCTTCTTGACTCTCAGTGAGCTGAGCACAGGTTGAAAAGGTATAACTGAGAGTTCAGGGAGACAAAGATTAATGTCCATAGGTCAGAGGATCAGAGAGAGGAGTTGCACAAAGAGAATTCCAGAGATCTGCACATGGTTCCTTCAAACACTCAGGTAAGTAGTGATCAATGCATGGGTGTGAGGTAACCACTTGAGGCCAGGGAAAAAAAGCAACAGAAGGATCAGATTTAACAAAGCTTGTCATGTATGCAGGGCCAGTATAGGTTAATGTTCTCATCATCCAAACTAAAAAATATCAATATGTACGAGATATTGGTGTTGTATACAGAAGAGTATTGCCCCAGTGGTGGAAAATAAGTGGGCAGAATATTGAAGAAGTCCCCATTAATAAATTTAAAAAGAAGAAACAGATGATCAAAAAAATTCCAAATAATTCAACTGTCTCCAAAGAGTACAAGAATATTTACATAAATACATATCTACAGGACAGAACCATGTAAACTTCACAATGTCTAAAAACCAATAAAAAGTAAAAAGCAAGTATTTAAAGTAGGACAAACAGACATTAAAAGACTTATTTTAACTCAACTGCATGTGTTCAAACGTAGAACACAGATGACATTAAACAATGCAAATTAAACTTTCAAACTTCTAGAGATGAAAATTACAGTGTCTGAGATGAAAATACATTGGATATGATGAAGGACAGATTACACATTGTAAAAAAGCATTCGTGAACATGATGGCATAGCAATAGAAAGTCTGCAAAATAAACACAGTGAAAGAAGAAAATTAAAAAGAGAAAGCAAAAACCAATAGGATATTATTGAGGTTGGTGACAACTTTAAGCAAGCTAGTAAATATGCAGTCCTGAGACAAGAAATGAGAGGTTAGAATCTGAACAGTGTTGAAGAAATTATCACTTAAACCTGTCTCCAAATGTGATGAAACCTATACACAGTAAGATTTCAGAAATTCAGCAATCTCCAGCATAAGAAAAATAAAGAGAAAACTACAAGGAACACGATAATCGTACAAAAGCAGTATTAAGGGGAAAGATATCTTTTTAAAAAAGGCAATGAAAAGAAGATGTGTTAATTACAGAATTTCTAAAATATGAATTACATCAACAGTTTTGTTGAAAATGAGTAAATGGAACATTTTAACCAGATAGACCATATTCTAGGACAAAAACAATTTCAAAGCCTTTATGTCATATAAAATTTTTCCAATTACAGTGTAAGTGTATTAAAATAGAATTCTCCATAAAATCAATAATTATTTGGAAACTAAAACCCTCCAAATGCCACATGACTAAAATAAATAAATGAAAAGGAAAATTATGCATATTTAATGCCTGTATAATAAATGTAGAAAAATCTCACATTAATGTCTTTAGTTTCAAATCAAGGAAAGTAAAACATCCTAAGCCGAAAATAAGTAGTTGAAAGAAAATAATACATCAATAATAAAAATCAGAGTGGAAATCAATAAAATATAAAGTCAAACTATCTAATAGCAAGAGCTATTTGTTTGCTAAGATCAATAATATTGATAAGCCTTTACCCAAACTGAACACACAAACTCACACTCACACACCCCTTTAGACTCCTAATTAAAACTCCAGTGAGGTAAAAAGCCAGACACTTTTAGAATGACTAGAATTAAAAAGCCTAACCACAGTAAGTATTGATAATATAAAGAAGAAACTGGAACTTTCCTACATAGTTGTGGAAATTTAAATGGTACAATTGCCTTGGAAACTGTGTTACATATATACCGTGAAATACTACGCAGCCATAAAAAAGAATGAGATCATATCCTTTGCAAAAACAGGGATGGAGCTGGAGGCCATCATCCTTAGCAAGCTGATACAGGAACAGAAAACCAAATATCACATATTCTCACTTACAAGAGGGAGGTAAATAATGAGAACACATGGACACAAAGAGGAGAACAACATACACTAGGGGCTTTTGGAGGTGGGAGAAGAAAGAGGATCAGAAAAAATAACTAATGAGTGCCAGCCTTAATAACTGGGCCATGAATTAATCTGTACAACAAACCCCTTTGATACAAGTTTATCTTTGTAAAAAACCTGCACTTGTGGCCGGGCGCGGTGGCTCAAGCCTGTAATCCCAGCACTTTGGGAGGCCGAGACGGGCGGATCACGAGGTCAGGAGATCGAGACCATCCTGGCTAACACGGTGAAACCCCGTCTCTACTAAAAATACAAAAACTAGCCGGGCGAGGTGGCGGGAGCCTGTAGGCCCAGCTACTCGGGAGGCTGAGGCAGGAGAATGGCGTAAACCCGGGAGGCGGAGCTTGCAGTGAGCTGAGATCTGGCCACTGCACTCCAGCCTGGGCGACAGAGCGAGACTCCTTCTCAAAAAAAAAAAAAAAAAAAAAAAAAAAACCTGTACTTGTACCCCTGAACTTAAAATAAGTTAAAAAAAAGAGAAAATAACATTAACCACAAAGGAAAAAATATGATAAATTTAACTACATTAAAAAAGTAAATGTATCAGAAACAAAGAAGGGATATGACCTGAAACAAAATAAAATTGAAGTTGAAATTGAGCCTATACCCACCAAATGCTCCCTACTTGGATCTGTTTATTATTTTTATTGTGGTGACAGATTCACAGTTGTATACATGCAATAAAAATCATCAAATTATAGACTTTCAATATGTGCAGTTTGTTGTGTATCAATACACCTTAACCAAACTGTTTGTTTTTGTTTGTCTGTTTTGTTTGCTTGGTTTTTGTTTTGAGACAGAGCCACACACCCAGTCATCCAAGCTAGAGTGTAGTGGCACAATCAAGGCTCATTGCATCCTGGACCTGGGCTCAGGTGATTCTCCCACCTCAGCCTCCTGGGTAGCTGTGACTACAGGCACGCATCACTACACCTGGCTAATTTTCTATAGTTTTAGTATAGATGAGATTTCATGCTGTTGCCCAGGCTGGTCTTGAATTTCTGGCCTAAAGCTATCTTCCCACCTCGACCTCCCGAAGTGCTGGGATTACATGCGTGAATCACCACACCCAGACAATCAAGCTGTTTAAAAATACTTATATGAAAGCAAGCAAAGTATGTAATGTATTTTTCTGTCTCTTCAAGTCTGTTCTTGTTAAGAATTTAAACTATCACTTTAATGTTCAGGAAAGCATTTTTGCAGAATTCACCATTGTAGAAATCTGCATAACTTCATATTTCTTGAAATTAAAATTATAACATCAATTCTAAAAGGCTATTTAATCATTATGTACAAAACTGCAACCATGTGCAGTGAGACAAATATTTATGAATCTCTGGCATATTTTCTTGTGAGGCAAGGTAGTGACGGCTATTTTTCTAGATTATCTTTTCAAACATGTTTATATAGCAAACACCTTGGTAACCATTATCATTCTACCCAGGGAAAAGTGTAAGTATGCTGATTGTACAATATAATAAAGATTTGGACAAAGGTTACGTAGGCCCATTATAAAAGAAAAGTCAGTTTCTGCCAATTCAGAGGCCTTTTCTGTAATACACCTCTACCTATGCTTGCTTGTCTGTCCTTCTTCTCATCACACTGAGAATTTAGGCTTGAATATCCAGCAACAAAACCTGATACTTTTGCTATAACTATTACTGTGAATAACAACCTGTCTTTTGTCTCTGATCCATTTGTCTTGTTTCTTCTACCAGCATTCCTGAAATGTGGCAAACTGACAGGTTAGTTTACAAGTAGGGAAAGATTTTGGACCTTTCATTGTTCTTGATATCACTAACCTTGTATGGAAAGCCAATAATATGTGGATTAATTTATTGAAAGAAGGCTAGAGTTCTAAAGACTAAAATGTATTTTAAAAAATTCTATAAGGCATTCAACTTTGTAGAAAGTTTTTGTAATCCAAAGTTTGATGAGCTCTCTGATTTTGGAGAAATTATTCAATATCTCTGAAGTTTGATATCCTCAGAATATTTAAAGTCCATTGAATGATTAGAATGCTTTCATTTTTTTCCTTGTCCTTACCTTTGTTTCTTATAAGAAATTGTACATATAGATAGAAGAAAAATACCTGAAACAGATTTTAAAAATGAAAGAGCTGTTTTATATTTCTAGCTAAAGAAGGCATAAAGGTGTATCTACTTATCCCTCTGCTACCACAAGGAGAATTCCCAGAAATCACTTTATAATCCTATGTAGGGGAAGCTAGACTGGATCATCTTCAATTCTGAAACAGTATGATATCAATTATCAATTTTATCTTCTATTATTGTGTGAATTACTCTAACTTACTGTAAATGCATTCTTTTTTCTTTCATTTTCTTTTTTTTTTTTTTTTTTTTTTTTGAGATGGAGTTTGGCTTTATTGCCAGGCTGGAGTGCAGTGACACAATCTTGGCTCACTGCAACCTCTGACTCCCTGGTTCAAGCGAAATTCCTGCCTCAGCCTCCCAAGGAGCTGGGAATACAGGCACGCACCACCATGCCCAGCTAATTTTTATATTTTTAGTAGAGACAGGGTTTCACCATGTTGGCCAGGATGGTCCTGATCTCCTGACATCATGATCCACTGGCCTCGGCCTCCCAAAGTGCTGGGATTACAGGCATGAGCTACCGCGACCGTCCTGTAAATACATTTGTTTAGGAAAACTATAGTAGAATGAGTAAAGTTATGTGAAAACAAATATTAATTTTTATCTGACAAGTCTCAATGCATTTGAATGGCATTTTAACAAAAAAATGGCTTAATATAAATATTGAATATTTAAGAAATACACAGCAATCCCATTACTGGGTGTATACCCAAAACATTATAAATCATTCTACTATAAAGACACATATACACGCATGTTTATTGCAGCACTATTTATAATAGTGAAGACTTGGAACCAACCCAAATGCCCATCAATGATAGACTGGATAAAGAAGATGTGGCACATATACACCATAGAATAGTATGCAGCCGTAAAAAATAATGAATTCATGTCCTTTTCAAGGACAAGGATGAAGCTGGAAACCATCATTCTCAGCAAACTAACACAGGAACAGAAAACCAAACAGTGAATGTTCTCACTTATTAAGTGGGAGTTGAACAATGAAAACACATGGACACAGGGATGGGATTATCACACACCAGGACCTGTTTGGGGGTGGGGGGCGAGAGGAGAGACAGCATTAGGACAAATACTTAATGCATGTGGAGCTTAAAACCTAGATGATAGGTTGCTGGTTGCAGCAAACCACCATGGCACATGTATACCTATGTAACAAACCTGTACATTCTGCACGTGTACCCCAGAACTTAAAGTATAATAAAAATATAAATAAAAAATAAATAAAAATAAACAAAGAAAAAAATAAATGTGCACTATATTATAATTCTTTTCATGGGTAAAGAAGTTTGCAAGATACTAACAAATGCATTTTATTATGAAGTAACATTAATTTGTTTACAAAATAAGAGATTACTTACAAATTATGTTGAGTCTATTTGATATTTTTTTTTTACCTGAGCTCATCACTCGGCTTAATTATTTCATAGGTTTGCTAGACAGACACACACAGCTATATCTAAGTTCCTTTATCTATATTCATATTTTGCTGTCTTATTATTAATTCATAAAACATAAATTTGTTAGTCACCTTAAAAAATAAAGCTCTTCAATATCAAATTTGACCTTTAATTTTTTTATTTTTCCAGTGATCAAGATGCTCATAATCTTCAAATACAATATTATACTGTTCTTACTCATTAATCGCAAAAATATCTCAACCAAGGACATATTTAAAGGGATTTCTAACCTTTCAGTAATGCAAAGCTCAAGTTATTAGTCCAAGCGCATCATAAATACACCAGATTAAAATGAAAGTCATCTAAAAAATACTTAGGACGTTCGTGTGGCTGTCTCATGAATTTATAATGTGTCAGAATATATGCTACCTGAATTATTAAAATAAACTACTAGCTCTACTCTTCCAGTGTAGTAAGAACAGTTATCTGAGCAGAAGAAGAAATGCTATCCTTGTTAGAGATCACTATGATAACGCATAAACCTAGTAGTATGATACATGTATCCTAGGAAATGATTCATGATCAAATTTAACCAAACATTGCAAAAATGAAGTTATCCATACAAACATGTAATATTTTTATAAAATTATTCAAAATGTTGTATAAATATATATGTATATTCAGACAATCACATTTAATGTAAAATAAAATAATTTTATTTTATCTAAGATATATTCCATTCTATATTCACTTTATCTTGGGTGAAGCTGGTCTGAGTTTTCCAAAAGCAGAAAGAACTAATATTTGCCTCCTAAACAAAGTAGATGTGCAGCAGATGATTTCCTTCCTTGGGGAAAGGTACCTTTTCCTGATCCACTCCCATGAGTCATTTTTTTCCCCCAAGGAATTCTTACTCAACACCTACCATATACCTTAAGATCTTCTAGGTTACACAGATACAGTAATATTCAACAAAACAAAGAGCGTTGGAAAAATTTATTTATTTATTTTTTTGTGAAGGAAAGACAGATAACGAAGGAGGATGCAAGTGAATAAACAAGACAGGGATAAGCACACTGATAACTATTAATTGCCTAAGGAAGGAGAGTAAAAGTGTTAATGCAGATGAGTGGCCAGGAGAGACCTCAGTGGGGAGCAGAGCTATGAATGCTAATATGAAAATAGAGAGCAGGTATTACTCCAAAAGGTAGGGCAAAAATTTTGAATTTGGCCGGGCGCGGTGGCTCAAGCCTGTAATCCCAGCACTTTGGGAGGCCGAGACGGGCGGATCACGAGGTCAGGAGATCGAGACCATCCTGGCTAACATGGTGAAACCCCGTCTCTACTAAAAATACAAAAAATTAGCCGGGCGAGGTGGCGGGCGCCTGTGGTCCCAGCTACTCAGGAGGCTGAGGCGGGAGAATGGCGTGAACCCGGGAGGCGGAGGTTGCAGTGAGCTGAGATCCGGCCACTGCACTCCAGGCTGGGCGACAGAGCAAGACTCCGTCTCAAAAAAAAAAAAAAAAAAAAAAAAAAAAAAAAAAAAAAAAAAATTTGAATTTGACCCACCTAAAATGAGAGGTCCTTGAAGGATTTTAAGCATGGGAGAATGATATTTTATTGACTCATGTATTTAAATCACGTGTATTGAGGTATTTTATATACAATAACATTCATCAATTTTAAATGTTAAATTCAAGAAGTTTTGACAAATGTTACTATGGCCACAGTCATATTCTCTACCATGATTTAAACATTTTAAGGAAACATTCTGACTGCCAAATGCAGAACAGATGCAAAAGGGTGAAAGTGTAAGACAGACTATTTAGAAAAATATTAAAGTAATTTTGGTGTTAAATATCTGTGAATGGATAAGCATTTAGCAATGGAAGTGGTATACATTTTTTAAATATTCTCTCAAGATATATTTTGTAGATAAAACTGACAGCTTTTACAAATGGATTAGATTTCAGTGTATGAGGAAAAGGGAGAATTTAACAATGCCTTGAGGCATAAAATGTACTTTGAATTATTAGTAACCATGGAAGCTTCCTTCTAGAGATTCTTCCAAAAGGATAGAAAACTGAAAACTATATTTCTCATACTTCTTGCATATAGTTAATGTTCTACCAAGAAGGACCACCAGCAAGAGACACATAGTGCAGAGGGAACGATGTGACTTGGCAACCACGACTGGGAAGAACTGATGCATAATGGAGAAATACTCTTCTTTGGGACAGCTATAATAGAGGTTGTTCTTCCAAGACCATTTTATCATAGGTGCTCAGTGGTAGGTGGCAATGGCAGTGGGCTTTTTGTTAGAAATAAAGTCTTTTTGTTTAGAAATAAATCTTTTTCTAGACTGTGTTGTTAAAAGCTGTATAGCATCCATGCCTGTGTCCTGGTTTTTCTAGAAATGTTGAAGTTCCTTATTCTCCATAAACCTCTTTCGGCATAAACAAGATAGAGTGGATGCTATTATGACAGACTGAGTGGCAACCAAGACCCTAGGTAGAATAGTTAATGACATATTAGTTTCTCCAAAATCTTGACCTCACCCTATATCCACACATGTTGGACCATGTGATTTTCCAGTTTCTTTCAAAAACAATAAAGTGAATTTTTCCACCTTTTTGATTTGACTTGGCCATTTTTCTGGTTTTGGTCCATAGGGTACTAATAGATATGACATAAACGGGAGCTTTATATGTGTTTGCAAATGGAACTTGGTCTCTTGCACTAATGGATACATTGTGAAGAGTGGCCTAAATTACTTCTCCTCCTTGGGATTGAACATCAAATTCAAGAATAGAGTTCTCTCAGCTGATCAATCAGTCTATCAGTCTGAATACAAATCATAGTAATTCCAGATGCCATTGTTTGAATCAGATTTGCTCAACCCTGACCAGCCAATCCCAAGATCTATGAACATAAATAATTTTTTAAGTTACTGAGTTTTGGTTGTTTTGCTGAGGTACTATCAGAGCAATGGATAACTCATATAGCTCATTACTATATTTAGTTGCATACTACATACAAAATCAGCCATTGAATGTATTTATTCAGCTACTTGTTTATTCATTCAACAAATTATATATATGTGTGTGTGTGTATATACATATATATATATATATATATAGAGAGAGAGAGAGAGAGAGAGAGAGAGTCTAGCTCTGTTGTATAGGCTGGATAGCAGTGGTGAGATCTTGGCTCACTGCAACCTCCGACTCTGCAGTTCAAGCGATTATCCTGCTTCAGCCTCCTGAGTAGCTGGGACTACAGATGCCCGCCACCATGCCCAGCTAATTTTTGCATTTTTATTCGAGACTCGGTTTCACCATATTGGCCAGGCTGGTCTTGAACTCCTGACCTTGTGATCTGCCCACCTTGGACTCCCAAAGAGCTGGGATTACAGGCGTGAGCCACCATGCCTGGTATCAACATATAAATTTTAAACACTAAGTTCTAAACTCCCAAAACTGTGACTACACTAGTGAACAAAAGAGGCTGCTATTATGAGGCTTATAATATATTGAATGAGAGAAAACATTAAACATATCATCACAAAATTCTAAATCAGCTACTCTTTAAGATAGAAAACCATGAGGTCCTATAAGAGGGTAATGCTATCTTAGAGAAAGGTTTTAGTGAGGGCTCTTTTGAAGTGATATTTACTCTGAGAATCTGTAGAGGGCATCTCCTATAATTGAGAAAAGGGAGAAATTAAGATCCTCCTTCAGCCCAGAGTAAATGGAGTGCGAAGTAATTTGCTTACCTGGTATCCATTCCCCACATATTCCTTCCTGTAAGAATCCACCCATACACACCTCCAGATTCTGATTAGACTAAGCCAACCAGTTTATGGAATCC
The DNA here is from genome assembly GCF_007565055.1 of Rhinopithecus roxellana. Classification (NCBI taxonomy): domain Eukaryota; kingdom Metazoa; phylum Chordata; class Mammalia; order Primates; family Cercopithecidae; genus Rhinopithecus; species Rhinopithecus roxellana. Next base: position 62,425,176 of record NC_044556.1, read on the forward strand.
CTGGTAACTGTTAATTAGTCCAGGAATGGGCCCTTGGCCTACATAAATCCTTCATAGTGATGAAAGGATTTATATGTTGAGCTTTGAGGAAGGCTTCTTACCTCTCTCCTCCTAAAATAATCACAAGAGTAAAAGGAAGAGGAACTGGATTTGTAATATGAGAGGATTAAAGAATCATTTGATATGGTCCTGTCAGATATTCAGATAATCTTCTACATTGATACTTTACATCGATGAGTGGGGCAGGGAAAAGCCAAACATGCAATACTAAATTCACTCTGGACTAAATGAATTATGAATGTGAGACTCGCACCTGCACCTTCGCAATGTGTTTGCATATGTTGACACACTAGTACTGTGACTTGCTAGGATTCATTCAGTTACGCCATTTGAAGGTCAGTGGTTCAAAGCTAATTTTGTTTCCCTGCGTGAGTTTTTTCCTCCACTGTCTATTATGTTCCCGTGCCTTTCATTTGTATCAGAGTCTATAACTGTGCTATTTTCAGTATTTGTATATTGTTTGTAATTTATCATCTTGCAAATAGATGTTTAGAAGAGCACATTATACAAACTACAAAGGAAAAAGCAGTAACTTGTTTCCTGAAGTCATCTTCATTGATATTATACCAAATAATAATATAGAGATAAATTATTACTTATTTATTTTATATATATATTATAATAGCTTGTCAGAAGAAAATACCTTGCATGCAATGTTTACTTTATTCTTCTCTTAATGCATCAGTGGTCAGAACCTAGCCTAAAAATTTAATATTTCAGCCACCAAGAAAAATAACGTATTTTACATAGTGTATCAATGTAAAAACATTAAAGCAAATATATATGTACACACACACACATATACACATATATGTACATACATTGTTTAAATATATTGGCATAATATTTGCTCTTTTAGAAATTCATCCTGAGCAAATCACCTGAGTGTTACAAAGAGTTTTAGAAAATGATGGAGGCTAAGTTATTATTTATGACAGTGATCATCAGAAACAAATGAAATATCACTTTAATATAAAATAGTGATTGAATGCATATTTGACCTACTATTTGAGGTACTGGCTCACAGCAGCAAACAAAGTTCCATCCCTCACAGAGCTTAGATTCTAGGGGAGGAAGAGGGACACAGAAGATACATAATGTCAAGTAGTGTCAAGTGTGTGAAGAAAAATAAAGTAGAAAAACTGGATGTTTATGAATATCATTCAGTAAATTTGAGCTTCTTCTACAATAGAAACACAATCATGTTAAACTCTACATTTACAACTGCCAAATTTGGGAATAAATATTTTCCCAAATCATGATAAAAGTAATTTTATTCAATAGAAATTTTCTGCTGCTGCTGCTTCTTATGCATAACATATGTCCATGTCAATTTCTTTCAGAGATTTCAAGAGAATGAAGAAAATTAACTGCAATGAGGAATATGCTGTAATAGGAGCTACCAGAATTAAATAATCTGCACAATGTTTTATTATCAGTCTATCAGAATAAAGACACCAAGACTTAGTGACAGGTTTAAATTAACCTAATCAACATGTGCAAATTCTGCAACTCAAAATTATTTTAATCCAATAAACTTATCATTATGTTAAAAAGTTTTGAGAGATATAGTAAGATACTTGTATCTATAATTCTTTCTCTCATCTAGTGTAAAAATATAGACTACACTTTAATAAGACAGCTAAAGGATTTATTGGGAGACAGATTCAGCAATTTGTTTTAGGAAGTATGTATTGTGTCATTGATTTTCTACTGCTGTTTTTTTAATCATTACCTTATATTTCTGTTATACTTCGAAAGTGGGAGATTTGGTATTTATATTTGGTATTTACTTTTATTGAATCAATATTTTAATTTATCTCACATACTTACAATATGAACCAAAAAATTGCAAATTAAAGAAACACACTTATTAAATAATTTAATATACCAACAATAAGAAAGAAACAGAGAAAACTATGTCAATAGAATTATCTCAGAAACTCATTATTATTCATTGAAATTTGAAGTAAGCACCATAGCTGTATTAAATGTTACTTTTTTCTGGTTGAATAATAAAGTTTTATTCCTATTAATGATGCTTTAATTCTTTCATTACATGTAGGTATTTTTTATTTTTCATTTTTCTGCTTTTTCATTTGTAAGAACCTCAATATTCTGGAACAAGTGCCTTCATCAAAATCCAAAAGCTTACCTTTATTTTCTCTTTCCATCCAGAAAATAATTCCTATCCTGTTTCATCTAAATTCTAGTGGTAGTCACACCTCTACCTCCCTGAATATTTTTCTATTAAAATTCAGTATCACAGTTGGTCATCATACATTTTTATAATGTAGCCTTCTGTTTTGTTTAAATTGACCTTCTCTGGTACTTACTTAGGTATTTTAAGGTCATATTTTCAGTTTATTTTCTGAGGAAATATTTGCTTTCTCATAAACAATTTTGCTGGATAGAAGACAATTTCAATGTATTCTTTATTTCTATGGCTTCAGTTTATTTTATTAGGTTGGGCAAAAGTAATTGCGATTTTTGCCATTACTTTTTTTTTTTTTTTTTTTTTTTTTTGAGACAGAGTCTCACTCTGTCGCCCAGGCTGGAGTGCGGTAGCTCCATCTAGGCTCACTGCAAGCTCCACCTCCCAGGTTCATGCCTTTCTCCTGCCTCAGCCTCCCCAGCAGCTGGGACTACAGACACCCACCCCCACGCCCGGCTAATTTTTGTATTTTTAGTAGAGATGGGGTTTCACCGTGTTAGCCAGGATAGTGTCGATCTCCTGACGTTGTGATCCGCCCACCTCTGCCTCCCAAAGTGCTGGGATTACAGGCGTGAGCCACCACGCCTGGCTTTTGCCGTTACTTTCAATGGCAAAAACCTCAATTACATTTCCACCAATTTAAATAGATTTAGGAAACCAGGAAAAAAAATTAAGGTTATGTTTCTTACTGAACATATAATCATATTCTACAAAAAAAGAAGAGTGTAATTATTAGGGGCAAAAAGAGTGGATGAAAGCAGACATTCTGTTTCAATAATTTTAACTCACTCAGATTACTTTAAAATGCTATCTTGACTTATTAATTGGTAAAAAAAGGATAATTGCAGAATTTTTTCCATAGGATTTCTGGGAGAATTAAATAATCATTTTTGTAGATATCTAATAGAATGCACTACACATAGTCATCTAGGCACTTTTCATTTTCTTATTTGTTTTCCTTCATTTCTCCTCTTTTTCCAACCCCCTTCCTCATCCTTCTCTTCTTTCTCATTATGTGATTCTCATTATTATCATTACTATTATGAACAGTATCATCACTGGTTATCACCTCAGAAGAGTCAAAGATCTTATTTACTAGATAAAAAATATTTAGCAACTACTAAAACCAAAGTGTTATGCCCGTCCTGAGTTTTAAGAGAAGAAAAGTTACAGGATGTAAAACTATTACTGTTAAAGAAGAAGTCTAACATGTTTCTTCATTACCTGTCTGTTTAGAGACCTGGAAATGGCCTTTTTAGCTGAAATTATTACCAGAGTTTCATAAGTAAAAAGTGTAGGGGTGGAAAATGCTTTCATAAGCAGATACGGTGACTTTGCTGCAGACATATCTCCTACAAAGAATGAATGCACATTCTCGTTCAGTTCTCCAAGATGTTGTTCCTTCTTCTTGATCGTTTTCAAGTTTAAGTTCTTATTTTTTATTTTCAAAGAATTAACTCTGACCGTTAAGTTAAATCAAAATCTCCTTGTCACTAAACTCTTATAACTTAACAAAGTCATATAAATCATTCATGCCTTTGTTATGAGCAATCTTCTATTTTTACTGATTTATTCTATTCTACAGTTCTATAAAATTTGGTACAATAGACCAAAATAGCCCTAGTAAATAGGGTTTGTATATATCCAAAATATTTAACACTCTTCAGGGCTTTGTTGTTGATGCTCAATTATTCTTTAGTATGTAATTCCAATCATACTAATATGAACTTACAAAAACAAAAGAATATGTATGCATATAAAACATCCTTTGTGCAATCTTTCATGACAGACTTGACATTTTTAATCAAGTTGATTTTCTATTTTATAGACTGGCATAGGAATATAAAATTATAAGTGTTGTAAATGTGGTTTTGTGTGTGTGTGTGTGTGAACTCCATATGTTGTAAACCTGTTTTCTAGATCCTACAGATTTCTATGACTCTAAAATTATGGCTTTCTTTTATATTTTTATTTTTATTTTTTATTTTTTGGCAGATTCTTGCTCTGTCACCTGGGCTGGAGTGCAGTGGCGAGATCTTGGATCACTGCAACCTCCACCTCCTGAGTTCAAGTGATTCTTCTGCTTCAACCTCCGGAGTAGCTGGGACTATAGGCGTGCGCCACCATGCCCAGCTAATTTTTGTATTTTCAGTAGAGATGAGATTTCACCATATTGACCAGTCTGGTCTTGAACTCATGAGCTTGTGATATGCCCTGCCTCAGCCTCCCAAAGTGCTGGGATTACAGTCGTGAGCCATCGTTCCTGGCCCTATTCTGGCTTTCTTATATCAGTTACTCAGTGAATTCCTTTGTTATTTACAGATTGATCTATATAATATTAGCAATAAATCAAAATAAAATATCAAGTATTCTTTGATGAAAACATTTTCATAGAAAGTTTACATATATGTATATGTCTCTCTTTCTCTCTCTCCCTCTCTCTGTGTTTGTGTGTGTGTGTAGTCAGTTTTATCCAATGGTCATTTGGCATATATTGTCAGTAGAAATGTCTACAATATATCTACCTATGTTAAATGAAACTTGATGTATGAGGTTTGCTAGATTAAAATGACAGTTTTAATTTTTCAGTGAAGAGACCTAGGAATCATTATAATAGACAGGCATATATGTGTAATATTAATGTCATTACATAGCAAATAGAGTAAGAAACACCGTAGACTTGTTAATATCATATGACTATTCACTATTAGTAATAAGTGCTTGATGTTAATGTTTTGCTGAACACTTATGTTCTTTTTTATTTCACTTTTTCTGATATTCACAAAAATACCTATTTAAAAAAAATACTCTCCCTTTTGCACTTCATGTCTGTGGAAATGAATTAAAGAGAGCAGAATGTACTGTAAAGAAAAAATCAGCAGGCAGCACTCTTGAAAACCCAAGCTGCATGTGGAGATAAAAGGGAAGAATCAAGCAGCCACCTAATTAAAGCATCTATTCAGAAAACATAGAGTTGTTTTAGAAGCACATACTTATTTTAAAAGATTTCAGGGAAATGTTTTTTCCTGTAAAATTTGTAGTAACTTCAAATACTTTTCCTACAGTATAGAGCTTGAAAAAAGGATTAGAAATTACACAAAGAGAATTTTTAGTAAAAGAGAGTCACAAGTTATGTTTCTATAATTCTTCTTACTTATTTGTATTATTTGTGCTTGTTTTGTTTGTTTTTCAGAAATTGCATGAACTTCTTTTTGGAAACAGTAAAGAGATAAATATCATTGTATTGAACATAGGCTTGGCATGGGGAGTAATTATAATCATGAAACATATAAACATAAAACTAGTATCACTATTGCAAACTTATGACAAATAATGTTATGAAGAATCCATTCCACACAAATTAAAACCTAGATATATTTTAAATAAATTTAATAACATCAACTTTTAAAGTTAATGTGATAGACAGTAATATCATATAATAAAAGACAGTAATAATAATTATACCATTTCTGCAGTGAGAGAAAGTCTAAAGATTACCAAATTGACATGTGTTGAAATTGCAATTAAGAAATTGTGGTAATGAAGATACAGATGATTTGCTTAGAAATACCTCAACTTGTGTAAGTTGGATAAGACTTAAGAGTACCAAGGCCAGATCTTAATTGGGCTTTTACCTATACATCCTGGAATACATTTTGTTTTTTCTAGGAAAAGGAGCAGTGGTGTGTCACTCATGGGTGCTGTTCAATGGCCTGATCACATGGAAATATTCTTTGAGTGCTTTATAGAGGTTATCCAATCTGCCAAAGACTAATTAAAACCAAGTATGTGTGAGGTATTAAAGTTATGACCCAGTAGTCTTTTTCCACTAAGTAGTCTGCTGAATCCTTATTGCTCAGGGGGCCTTGACACCTGCATTACAATTTTCTTCTTCAATTACTACTGATGTGGTTTCAGTAGAGTGAAAATGAATGTCATTCTCCCTTTGACGCTTTGAAAGTTAATTTATTTTTTATTTTTATTTTTATTTTTATTTATTATTTTTTTTTTGAGACGGAGTCTCGCTCTGTCGCCTGGGCTGGAGTGCAGTGGCCGGATCTCAGCTCACTGCAAGTTCTGCCTCCCGGGTTTACACCATTCTCCAGCCTCAGCCTCCCGAAAGTTAATTTATTTTTAAACTTTGGCCTTAAACTTCGTAAGCCAGAAGTGTCAGAAATAAATACACGTTTCTGTGTTCTTGCGGGATGATTCAGCTTATCAATGCTGTGCATAGACATATACTATGAGTCCTCAAAAACAACTGACCTCTCAATTTCTTTCTACACAGTATCAGAGAAATGAAAAAAAAAAAAAAACAAAACAAAACAAAAAAACAATAATCTAGGGGTTTTTAAAACTCAATTGTTTTGATGTTATATAAACAAAATAATGTCTGAAAAATATTAAATGAGGTTGAAAATAAGATAAATGGGTAATTTTTTATTTATATTTTAGAAGATTTTATGTGTAATAAACTGTTCATGTGATCTCTTATATGTAGATATGTGAGAGGAAGCCAAGTATTGGTGAAGATGTAGAGAAAAGGGAACCCTTCTGCATTGTTGGTGGAAGTGTAAATGAGAGTAAGTTATTATGAAAAAGGTAAGGAGGGCCGGGCGCCGTGGCTCAAGCCTGTAATCCCAGCACTTTGGGAGGCCGAGATGAGCGGATCGCAAAGTCAGGAGATCGTCCTGGCTAATACGGTGAAACCCCGTCTCTACTAAAAACAGTACAAAAAACTAGCCGGGCGAGGTGGCGGGCGCCTGTAGTCCCAGCTACTCGGAAGGCTGAGGCAGAAGAATGGCGTGAACCCGGGAGGCGGAGCTTGCAGTGAGCTGAGATCCGGCCACAGCACTCCAGCCTGGGCGACAGAGCGAGACTCTGTATCAAAAAAAAAAAGAAAGAAAAGAAAAAGGTAAGGAGGCTGGGTGCAGTTGCTCACGCCTGTAATCCCAGCACTTTAGGAGGCCGAGGTGGGAGGATCACCTGAGGTCAGGAATTTGAGACTAGCCTGACCAACAGGGTGAAACCCCTTCTCTACTAAAAATACAAAATTAGCCAGTCGTGGTGGCACATGCCTGTAATCCCAGCTACTCTGGAGGCTGAGGCAGGGGAATTGCTTAAAACCAGGAAGCAGAGGTTGCAGTGAGCCCAGATTGCTGGGCAAAACCCTGTCTCAAAAAAAGGAAACTAAAAATGGTAAAGAAGTTGTTCAAAAAATTAAAATTATACCTATAATATTATAATATAATATATAATCTGGTAATACCACTACTGGGTATATATCTAGAGAGATAAAGAAATAAATACGATAAAGCGATATCTGCACTCTCATGTTTATTGCAGCGGTATTCACAATAGCCATGATATAGAATTATCTAATATTTATCACTGGATGAATGGATAAAGAAAATGTGCTGTATATCCATAATGGAAGACTGTTAAACCATTTTAAAAAAATGAAATCCTGCCATTGGTAACAATATGGATGAACTTGGAGAACATTATGTTAAGTAAAGTGTCAGGTACAGAGAGACAAACACCTCATGATCTCCTTCATATGTGGAATATAAAAAGGTTGATCTCATAAGAGTGAAGACTATAACAGTGGTTAACAGCGTCATGGGTGGTTAGGAGGAAGTGGAGAATGGGGAGATATTGGTCAAGGATGAATAATTATAGTCAGACAGGAGGAATACCTTTCAAGAGATCTATTGTCCAGCAGAACGACTATAGTTAATGATACATTATATTATGGATTATATTCTTAAAACATGTAAAGAAAGTGGATGTTACGTGTTTTCACCACAAAAATAATGAGTATGTGAGGTGATGCCTTTGTTAATTAGTTAGATTTGACCATTCCACAATGAATTTATACTTCAAAACATAAAATTGTACATGATGAAAATATACAGTACTTTCTAAATTTTTTTGTTAAATGTAGAGGATAAGGAAGGGAGATTTTCCATACAAATGACAGATCAGTCTAAATTTGAACTGATAATCAGATTTTTTTTTTACCAGTGCTGATCATGAAGATTAATTTTAAAAGTTTTTGTTTTAAGTTTCTTTTAAAGTTTTTTTTTTTTTTTTTTTTCAAATTTTATTTTACACACAGAGGGTACATATGCAAGTTTGTTACCTGGGTTTATGGTACACAGGTAGTAAGCATAATACCTAATAGGTAGTTCTTCAACCCATATCCCACTTCCTCCCTCTCACCTCCAGTAGTCCCCAGTTTTTGTTGTTCCCATGTTTCTATTCATGTGTGCTTAATGTTTAGCTCCTACTTATAAGTGAAAACATGCAGTATTTGGTTTTCAATTTCTGCATTAATTCACATAGGATCATGACCTCCAGCCCCATCCATGTTGCTGCAAATGATACAATTTCACTGATTTTTAGTATTCCATGGTGTATATGTACTACATTTTCTTTATCCAATCCACCATTAATGGGCACTTAGGTTGAGTCTGTCCTGGCTATTGTGACTAGCACAGCAATGAACACACAAGTGCATGTGTCTTTTTGCTATAATGATATATTTTCCTCTGGGTATATATTCAGTAATGGGATTACTGGGTTGAATGGTAGTTTTTTAATCTCTTTGAGAAATCTCCAAACTGCTTTCCACAGTGGCTGAACTAATATCCCTCCAACTATGTGTAAGTGTTCCCTTTTTCTGCAGCCTCCTCAGCATCTGTTATTTTTTGACTTCTTAATAATAACCATTCTTGCTGGTTTTAAATGGTATCTCACTGGATTTTATTCACATTTTTTATGATTAGTGATAATGAGCATTTTTCATGTTTGTTGGCCACCTGTATGTCTTCTTCAAGAAGTGTCTGCTGACTTCCTTTGCCCATTTTTAACGGAGTTACTTGATTTTGCCTGTTGATTTGTTTAAATTCCTTATAGATTCCAGATTGTAGACCTTTGTTGGATACATAGTTTGCGAATATTTTTCTCCCATTCTGTACATTGTCTGTTTACTCTGTTAATACTTTCTTTTTGTGTGTACAGAAGCTCTTTAATTTAGTTAGGTTCTGATTGTCAATTTTTATTTTTGTTGCAATTGCTTTTGGGGACTTAACAAACAATTCTTTGACAAGGCCCATGTCCACAATGGTATTTACTAAGTTTTCTTATAGCTTGAGGTCTTATATTTAAATCTTTAATCCACCCTGAGTAATTTTTTTATATGGTGAAATGTAAGGGTCCAGTATCCTTCTTCATATGGCTAGCCAGTTATTCCAGCACCATTTATCAAATAGGGAGTTCTTTTTTCATTTCTTGTTTTTTCAGCCTTGTTGAAGATTAGATGATTGCGTAGGTGAAAGATCTCTACAAGCACAATGACAAAACACTGCTGAAAGAGATCAGAGATGACACAAATAAATGAAAACATATTCCATGCTCATGGGTTGAAAGACTCAATGTCATTTAAATGGCCATACTGTTCAAAGAAATTTACAGATTCCACATTATTCCTATCAAACTTACCAATGTCATTCTTCACAGAATTAGAAAAACTAGTCTAAAATTAATGTGGAAACAAAAAGGAGCCCAAATAGCCAAAGCAATCTTAAGCAAAAAGAGCAAATATGGAGGTATCACACTATCCAACTTAAAACCATATTATAAGGCTACAGTAACCAAAACAGTGTGGAACTGGTACAAAAGCAGACACATAGACCAATGGAACAAAATAGAAAACCCACGAAGAGTTTGAAACTCTCAATGAAATATTTTTGTCATCCTGCTTGAAGATCTCAGTATAACCCACTTTTCTATGAAGTGTTTTTCTTATGGTAACAACCTGATGTAAAATTATGGTGATCCTAAAGACATTATTTCTCAGTTAACTCTTTCTTGTAATGAAAATCAGCACAAATCCTTGAAAAAGTAAGCATTCAACAAACTTAAGTTTTGTTCTTAATTTGAAAATGGAAAGTTGATATCTCAATGTAATCTATAGGCTAAACATGTTTCCATCACGAAGTTATTTATTTTCCCAATCTTTTTCAATTTCTATTAATATATCACACTTGCTGATCAAAAATTAAAATTATTCCCACTTCACAGTAATTACCTTGTTATACACTAAGAAAATCTTACATACACAAAATATATTTAATAACTATAGATTGTTAAAAACTATAATATTTACTTATTTGCCATAATCATTAATGCTTATCAGAATGGAGCTATGATGTATTTGCTTTAAGTATTTCTCCAATTGTTATTCTTACACAATATTCACTCATTCATTATCTAAATATATCTTGAATGTCTATTAAATATCATTTACTTTTCTAGGTATAGTAGACGCAAAAATTAAAACAACAAACTACGTATGCCTCATGGGCTTTCTACTGTGTGGGAAAGGAGGCAAACAATAAACGTATATATAGAATATCAGATGTTTGAAATTGTCTTGCAGACAAATAAAGCATGAAAGATTGGGTAAAAACCATAGAGACTGGTATTTTATATAATACGATCAGAAAAGGCCTCTCTAGTGAGACAACAGAAATCACACTGTAATGTGAATAGGGAAAATTCAACTTTACGAATTATTAAGTATAAAAGGAGATTGAAGTAGCAATGAATTGACTAGTACAAACAAAAAACAAAAACATAAACAAAACAAAACAAAAACAAACAAACAAAAAAAACTCTAAAGAATGTAGGGATTTAGATGTAAGGAGCAGCCTATTGCTGAAATAAAGCACACATTGTAGAGGTTTCACTCACTTCACTCAGGACTGAAATACAGTCCCTATTGGAAAAAGCATGGCTATAACTCATTTGATGGCAAATAACCAGCACAACAATGGAATCGGCGGGTGTAGATGCACACACATAGAATCATAGAACTATTTATTTTGTTTTTCTGGACATTGTTACGTAGAGCCCCTTCCTTCCCCCCTTCTTTCCTTTCCCTCCCTCCCTCCCTCCCTCCCTCCCTCCCTCCCTCCTTCCCTCCTTCCCTCCTTCCCTCCTTCCCTCCTTCCCTCCTTCCCTCCTTCCCTCCTTCCCTCCTTCCTCCTTCCTTCCTTCCTTCCTTCCTTCCTTCCTTCCTTCCTTCCTTCCTTCCTTCCTTCCTTCCTTCCTTCCCTTCCTTCTTTCTTTCAGACAGGATCTCACTTTGACACCTAGGCTGGAGGGCTGTGGCACAATCTCAACTCACTGCAGCCTCAACCCTCTGCGTTCAAGAAATCCTCCTGCCTTAGCTGGGCAAGTAGCTGATATCACAAGCACGAGCCACCAGGCCTAGCTGATAGTTTTGTATTTTTGTTAGACGGGAGTCTCCTTATGTTGCCCAGCCTGGTCCTGAACTCTTGAGCTCAAGCTATCCGTCTCGGGCTCCCAGAGTGCTGGGAATACAAGCATCAGCCACTGTGTCTGGAGGAGCCAGTTTTTCATCTGTTCCAGTTTCTCAGTAAAGTTAAGTAACATTACAATGTTTATCAGAAATGAAAACAAAATGGTGGGAGTGGTGGAATTCTGTGCCAAAATTTCAGCCCAAAAACCACCCTGGGGTTTACATATGCTAAATTTATGTTTTTTAATTTTTATATTTTTGCTTTTATAAAATAGCTTTTCACTTAAATTTTATCAATTTAAAAGAATCTTAAATCCAAAAAATTTATTTTGTGATTGTCTTGAAAACGTGAGAACAGTTATATAATGGCAGAAAAGCCAAAATTGTAATGTTAAATTTTATATTAATGTTAGTTTTAGAATGTAAATCCTGTTTTCATTGTTACAGTATATACAATTCTGTAATATTGAATTTAATGTAATAGTTGTTATTCTTTATAAATAATTTAAATAATATTAGATACCAAACAATGAAAAGTGTGTAAAGCACTAAGAAGCCATTAATTGGAATATATTTTCTTCTCTAAACTGAGAGAAAATGTGATAACGGAACCCAGGATCCAGATTATCTGTCCTTGAATCCTTTCTGTCACTAATTAGCTATGTCACATTTGGTGGTTATTTACTTCTATTTGCTTCATTTTGTCATCTATGAAATGGAAATAATTGTAATTCTCCTTGAGGTGCTGTAAGTAAAAGGTCAAGAAATATAAAACATTAGGATGTTAGGAATAATAATAATTTTAATTAGTATTGTTATTTCATTATAATTAATCCACACAGCAACCTTGCCAGTTATTTTCTTCATTGCAAATGTTGTGAAGCAGATGAAATATCTTCACTTAATAATCAATGATATATGCAACTTACTGTCATATTCAGAAAGTGTGTGTGTGTCTGTGTAATCAGATAACTGTAAGTGACAGAGTCAAGATTCAAACTTCAAATTCTGCATGACTACAGTCTTCACTCTATTCACAGCACCAACGCATTCATATTGTTCCGTATTCAAAATATACTTTCACTTAGATTACAACTCAGATCTGAATATAAAATACTTGTATTATGTTTAGGCAATTGTAAGAACATAAAGAAAATTCTGGAAAAAAAATTAAGGATAACCTGAAATGTGCAAGTTTAGAAATCTCAATGTGTGATATTTAAATTGAAAACAGATGGCACATATATGCTAATAAGTTTTAAATACCACATAGTGTTATTGAAGTTAGTTGGGAGGTATGCCAGATTAATCTTTGATTTATAAAATATGAGGCAAAGATAAAGTCTTCAAAAGTAAATGGATGAACAAATGAACTCCTGAAAATTCAATACTTCTAAATTGGTATTTAGTGACATTAATAAAAAGGAACTTATGAAACTGTATTTTTAAAAAGAGTCTACATTCAAATTTTCAAATAACATTTGGATACAATGCTTGAAGATATCAATACACATCAAAATTCAGATGTATTTTCTTGTTTTAAAAATAGTTGATTTTTAAATAAGTGAAAATCGAAAACAAAAGAATATTTTAAATAAGTAAACATGAAAACATTCCTCTGGGAAAACAGTCATTAACTCTACACAACAGAGCTAATGCATTCTCAAATTCAACTTCTTATTGAATGGTACAAAAATTAGCAATAAGAATATTAAAGCCAGAAATATAAAATAATTTTAACATAATATACAGGGTAAATAGTACCTTTTTAAACAGCAACATCAAAAATCTCAACAAGTTCTTTATGGTATATAGTAATATCCAATATTTATAAATAGTAAAAGCACTGTCTTGATAAAACCATGAGTATTTATTTAATTTAGTTTTTGTTTTTACTTTAAATTATGAGTATTTGTAATGTATTACTTGAAAAATAAAAGATCTAAGTTCAATTTTTGAGATACTTTACCTCCTATCATGGACTTTCAGAAAGATAGCATGCTACATTCCAGATGCTAATTAGTGTAACATGTCATAATTCTTCCAATTGTGATTTTAAAAGTATTGTGATTATATTTAAATTACCTATGTAATGCAATAATTGTTAATTATAAATATAATATTTATACTCTAGGGCACTATTCTTATTTATAATTTAACATAAAATAAATCAATAATACCTTGTTTAAAATTTAGTCCTTAAACTTGATTCAGTTCAGAACATGCTACACCAAAATATTGTGCCTTGGCATACCGAATTGATAAGTGGCAGGTGCAGGAACGACTCTCTGACTTTTCCCTGAACAGGTCATAAACGCTCACGTGAGATATTCCCTAGCTATACCTAGAAGAAAGGAGCATCTTTATCTCTGAAGATAGAAGAAGGCCAAGAGGCAGCCCAATAGGCTTTGCTAAGTTTCCCCCAGTTTACTACTCTTTACTTATACCCCTATTTACTGTCACATTTTCCCACAACATCTACTCTTCATCAAACCTAGTTCAGTAAGCCCTCACTTAACATCACTGTTAGATTCTTAAAAACTCACTTAAAGCAAAAGGATGTGTAAGAAACCAATTTTACTGTAGGCTAATTGATATAAACAAGAGTTAATTTCTTGAGGCCATATTCCTGGTCACAAAACCATCAGCAAACTTCTAAATAAAGAACAAAACATTTCTAATGTTAAACATTAATGTAAATGTGAGCTAAATATACTTTTAGGAAAGAGTAATAAAAACAAGCAAAATCATGACTTACCCAATGTTTAGTGAATAATAGTGGTTGAAAGGGTGGTGCAATAAATCAAGGAATAAATGTCTGCAAAGTAAAAATTGTAAGGAGCTCTTCCTACCACCATGAATTCAAACAGAAACAGTAACATATATGGCAAGGTTAATGAGTGTTTTCTCATTGCATAATTTATTATCATGTAACTGTATGATTATCATATGCTTTATGATTTTTTGTGACAATGATGTGTATTCATCCATTCATTAATTTTTCAAACTGCTTATTCCAGTTCAAGGTCATAGGTGGCTCAAGTCCATCCCAGTAGCTCAGGCAGCAAGGCAGGAAATGGTCCTGAACAGCCCTCCTTTCCATTGCAGGGCACACTTCACACACCCATACCAACTGAGACTAGAACAAATGTAGACATGTCAGTGAACCTATCATGCACATATCTGAGGAGTGGGAGAAAACAGGATTACGCAGAGAAAACCCACACAGAGATGGAGAGAACATGCAGACTCTACACAGACAATGGCTCTGGCCAGGAATCATTTGAAAATTTAAACTATTTTAATGTGCACTTTCAAAAACAATACTCAATAGTTATGTATCCAACTCTCCAAAATTAACATTGACTTTTCTGTGCAAATGCCTTTCTATGTGATTCAGGAAAGTGTAATTAACACATTAATTTGTATGCAGATAACCATCTAAATGCCAATGCCTTTTTATTCAACTCTTTCCATCTGACTTTCAAATCAGATGAGACATATGGCTCTAAATGTGTATTAAACTCCATAAAATAAGAAATCCATAAAATGAGAAGCAGTGGAACTGAGAAATATTTTAATCTTTTGCAAATATATCACTTTTTATTACAACCCTGGAACAGAGGGCAGAGTTAATATATTAATATGTTAATTTCTATTTTTTAGCCAATCAAAATTTTATTTAAGCTTTGGAACCGATTTATAAATTAGTTCAGATATAAATATTCAACACAAACATTTTTCAAAAAATTGTAAAGATATATAAATACATATTGATTAATGTTATAGTAACAATCACTCTTCTTTCCACTCAGGTTTCATCTCCTGCAGGTGCTGAGTTCATAATTTCTAAGATCAGCCTCTGCCAGTTTTACAACCAGTTTTGAATATTACTGGCACTAAATAAGAACTGGGAAATATCTAGCCTACTATGAGGCATCTGGATGCTCACTGGTGTTTTTCTAACTTTGGAGAGAAAAAGAAAAATTTTATTCTGAGCTATTAACTCCTTAGAAATTAAATTTCTAATTACACTATTCCTTAAAATGTCAATAATTTAGACTCTATTGAAAGATGTAGCTGAAATAAATTATTATATGTTTTCAATCTGGCACATAAATAGCAGTTCTTCATTCAATATATCTTCTGCTTAACTATTCTTAACCCATCTCGTACATTTTGCATCGTTAGGGTCATCCAATAAAACTGTATTTCAAATTTAGAATTTGTATTTGTTTTTCTTCTCCCATATATAGTTTCATTTATTTGAAAATTGGCAGAGGGTAAAAGGAAGGCAAAATCAAAACAGGACTTAGCTTTAACTAGATATATTCAATACAATTTATTTCAGCAAAAATAGAAATATCTAGAAAAAGAAGAAAAAAATAGTAAGATATAAATGTCGTCTTAACTTTATTCAAAAAGAAATGTTTGTAAATAGAGCAGAAATTGATCCCTGATGTCACAGAAACTATAGTAAAAGTAAATAGAAGAATATCTAAAGGAAAAAAAATAGAAAGAAATGAAGTGTTTTGTATGTTAGAAAGAGACAGTATCTGAGGATAAGGGGTTTGTATGATCATGGTGTGGTAGATGCAGGTTGCAAAGTTAAGTACGGTGGCCAATGAGGGCCTTGTTAACAAAATAACATTTTCTCAAAGGCTTGCAGGAAAGAACAAATAGAATTAAAACTCCTCAGTCAGCACTCTGCCTTGAGGCCTTCTAACCTGTCACCCTGCATGTATAGCTGCCACTCTACAATCTATTCTCACACAGCAGCCCAAGGCAAGATATTTTGTTTTGAGTTTTTAAAAGCATTTTATGCTATGAATGGATGATGTAGAAAAAATGACAATGAACCTAACAAATAGGTTCATTGCCTAAACCTATTTTCCTCTTGTAAAATATGAAAACTTGGCACAGATGGTGGTAAACTCCATTTTCTTCAGTGTACATTTTTCATATTCATTTCGATCTGATTGAGATTGGTAACTTGTCTGGTAGGAGAGGTAATTTAGTTGCATTGCAATCTTGTTTTTTTATGAAGTTTCCTATTTCTTTCAAAAGTTTTGGTACTTCTTTATTTTTTCCCGTAACATTTCCAATTTCATATAGGCCTTCAATTCTTTTGGTCTAAAGTTATTCAAAATGTATTTTTAATGATTTTGGCTTCCTTTATATCTGCAAGTAGATACTCTTTTAAAACATTTCTGAAGCTACTTATTAGAAGTTTATCTCTTCTCTTTGAGCTTACTTACCAAAGTTGGTCTATTTTATTTTTATTTTTAAGCACAAACTTTGGACTTTGATTTAAAAACTGCACCTTTTTATTGCTTGATTTTTACTGTTATCAATTTGCTACTTAATATTTTTATTTTTATTTGGAATCTTAGTACACTGCTTTTCAAATTTTTGCATATTAAACAGGTTATAAATTGCTAAGTTGTCTATACATTTCCCATTGCCTACTACTTCATCGAAATTGATATGTTTTGATATATTGTGTTTCCATTTTTATTTCTTTCGTCACAATAACATTACTATGGAATTTCACTTGATATTTCTTTTAATGCTTTTTACACTAAATTCTATCATTATGTTAACAATGCTATAGAATTAAAATATATGTATGGGAAAATTCTATCAATTTTTAATTTGTTGCATTTGTAATTTATAATTATAAAAGTGCATTGTATTTTATAGGAAAGTATGTTACATATTTTAAGTATCATACATATTTTCATACATTTGATGAAGGAAAATTAGTATTTTTGTAACATGCATTTCAGCAAAATATGATTATTAAACTGATAGCATTATGTGTACCTGTATGTTCATTTAACTGTAGATACTCACAATTAAAATCAACTCGTTTTCACCCTTCATATAAAAATGACATTATTTGGTATTTAATATATATTTGATAGAAACCAAGTATATGAATCAGTCAAATAACAGTCCTTCCCATTTTCTTCAAATTGTAATGTTTGCTAATTTACTATTATTATTATTATTATTTTTGAGACGGAGTCTTGCTCTGCCACCCAGGCTGGAGTGCAGTGGCCAGATCTCAGCTCACTGCAAGCTCCGCCTCCCGGGTTTAAGCCATTCTCCTGCCTCAGCCTCCCGAATAGCTGGGACTACAGGCGCCCGCCTCGTCGCCCGGCTAGTTTTTTGTATTTTTAAGTAGAGACAGGGTTTCACCGTATTAGCCAGGATGGTCTCGATCTCCTGACCTCGTGATCCGCCAGTCTCGGCCTCCCAAAGTGCTGGGATTACAGGCTTGAGCCACCGCGTCCTATTATATACAGACATTGTCTTAAGTATGCACTGAAAGCATTCTCTCAATTCACTTTCAGCACTTATTTTCCTAAATAACTTAAGACAAATTGTTCTGTTAAATGAAGTTGATCCATGATTGTCCACAGATTTTCAAACCTCTGTTCTTCTGTGATATATGTTAAGTATTTCAAAATTTCTAGTTTGCAATTACCCAACTCCAGCTTGTATAACTATGTAACTGTCATTCATTTATCAGATTTGTCCCTCCTACTAGAATTGTGCTTTTAGAGGCAATATTTCAATGTTAGTTCATGGGCTGTATTCCAAAACTTCTTTCTGGTGAATATAAATATAGTTGAAGTCAGCTGGTGAGGGGAAAAGCAATTTCTAAACCAAGCATATATGAAAAAAGGCAGTCCTCATCACATATCCAGTACATTTTTAAATGATCCCCTCTAAGGAAAAGGGTAAAGAGACTTCTATAATTACGTTATATTAAAATTTACAGCAATCTTTCTTTCTTTAAGCTTTACTTTTTTTTAGAAAGTGCTGTTTAATTTGTATTTACTAATTTCTTTCTACATCATTCAGATATAACAAGAAAGAAGCTATGTCATCAAAAACAGTATTAAGAAGAGGTTTAATGATACATTTACTCACTAAATAATGTTGAGCCATTATTAAAGTTTTCAAACTTGAGTCTTGCCTGCCCTTAGAAGGAAAGAGGTTTATCTGTGTGATAAAAATTTCACTCCTCAGAAACTGATGCATGATGGAAAGTATGAAGAAACAGTTTTAATAACTTTAAATAAAATCCAAAAAACAAATGTATCAAATATTAAGTGAGGCTAGCCAAATAAAACTGCACACATGTAAAGAATTTTCTGTTGTTTTATAATAATTAGGTTTGAGATTTAAAATATTATTCATATTTTAATGACTTTTATGAGATAATATATATTTTAGAATAATTTATATAAGAAAATTAACACATATTTTAGTATTATTTAGATATATTGATAACAGCTATTAGAATGAGAATCTTACAAAACTTTGATATGAAAATATGAAACTGCATTTTATTTTAATTGTTTCATATTTAGCAATGCAGTTCTAACAGATGTAATTCCTGCAAAGATTTTTATATTGGTAGGCTACTTTCAGTGCCAGCAAAATAAAACAAATATGATTAACTTAAAGGAAAAAGGAGCTTATTCAATAGATTTGGGGCAATTCACAAAGTTCAAAGGTAAATATACATATGTAGACCTCTGGAAGGATGGGAGCCAGGCAGTTCTGGAAATCTAGAAACCTCACAATACTGAAAGATTTCCACAGGATGTGTCCCCAAATGGAAGCAACTCTGACTTTTCCCAATCCTATGTCACTTGTGTCATTCAGAGATGAGAACAGTTTGATAGGCTTAGCTTGCTCACAATTCCATCTCCCATTCTGGGGCCAACTGGCGGCCTCACCAAGACTAGTTGCTATGGGCCAGGCAGTTTCCCAAAGAAAAAGAGTGGAAAGTGAAAAAATATAAAAATATCTGGTATTCTTGATGTATTTTGATATAAAATTCAGTAATATGGAGTTGGGCAATAAGTTGAAAATAAATTGTATTAAATTTGAATGCTTAACGTTTATTAATTATAATAATTTAAGACAAAATGAATCAGATATCTTAAAAGTATTTCTTACTCTAATTCTGAATTTATAATTTCAGTTATGAAAATTTTTACTTTTACCGCACTAATGAAAGAGGAGAAAGAAATAAATCAACCAAGCAGATAGGGCAAGAATCTTTGGCAGAATTCTCTTTTAACAAAAAAACAGCCCAATAAGCAATTTATTTTATTTTTAATTTTTATTTTATTTATTATTTATTATTTACTTAAGTATTTATTTTCTGAGACAGAGTCTCACTTTGTCACCCATGCTGGAGTGCAGTGGCATGATCTCGGCTCACTTCAACCTCTGCCTCCTGGGTTCAAGCAATTCCCCTGCCTCAGCCTCCTAAGTAGCTGGAATTACAGGCACCTGCCACAATACCCCACTAATATTTGTATTTTTAGTAGAGACAGAGTTTCACCATATTGACCAGGCTGGTCTCAAACTCCTGACCTCAGGTGATGCACCTGCCTCAGCCTCCCAAAGCATTTCTTTCTAATACAGGCGGCCTGAAGGATCAGGCTGCAAACACAGATAAGGAAGGCGAGTTCTAACCTGGAAAGGGGCCTCCTGTATAATCAGCATGATTCGCTGACATACAGTGGGCTCAGTGAGTACATTCCTTTCTCTTCTTGGAAATACTCAGATGAAGAGGCTTGCACAGTGGGGTAACTGTAGTAGCACTAATAAGAAGCACTACCCTGGAACAGGCATATCTACCTTGGAGGGTTCTGCCCCCGGCCCTTGACACATGTGCACTAGGAAGAGATAAGCAACATGGAGTAACTTAGGTTAAGGAGCCTGCATATGCACTAGAAGTTTGGGGTGGGAGCTGCCAAAAATTTGCACCTTATGCAAAGGACACACTCAGCCCTAACTAGTTTTACATGCCCTGTGTAAATCAGACACTGACCCCCAATAGCTCCTGTATAAAAACCCCTGCATTTTAATGCAGTTCTGCAACCTATTTTTTCGAGACCCCTCTCTCCACCAGAGAGCTTTCTTCCTTTCTTTTGTTTATTAAAATTCTGCTCTAACCTCACCCTTGGAATGTCCACGTCCCTGATTTCCTATGTCCTGAGACCAAGAACTTTGGGTGGGACCCCAGACAAAGAGGCTGGTTTCACTAACATATGTATCTTCCATAGAAACTGTTTCACCAAATGTCATTATTATCATCTGTTTTTCATAGCTGTGTATTTTAAACTTAGAAGATTCTTATCCAAACTCTGCCAAATTTGTGATTTTCTTTATCATATTTAACCTGTTGTACTACTATTATGAGTTTTAAAAGAATTAATATATGAAAAGCACATCTGTCCCTGGAGTTACTTGAAAATGATTTTTTAAATGTCAGTTTCCTCATTTAAAGATAATTGATATTTGTCATTCAATATTTCTTTGAAGACTTTCCATAACATTATCATATTCAAAATTTTTGGTAATTCATATGCAGGTTTTTATCATTTTGTATGAAATCCTTCAGAAAAAAATTATTTTAAGTCCTATGAAGATAGCATCTAAGCAAACTACCATCAAGCTAATGTACTCTGATTTTAACTTGTGTAATATCAAGTAGTAAATCTTTCAATTTACTTAAATATTGAAAATTATAATGTAAATACAAATAGCCAATCATTACTGACTATAAGACTGTCAGTTTTATAATGCATACATTCATCCATCTTTATTCATTATTTATTCTCACAAATATAAGATTGTAAGTGTCTTACTTAAATGTTATATTTCATTGCTAATTTCTCTTTAATATTTGCACGTAATCTTTACACAATTCTTAATTTCCTACAAGTTTACAAAGTACAGAAATGTATTTGATTAATGGATTGGCCTCTGTCTCAACTCTATGTCAAAACCTTCTCTTGAGAATGTAATGGTGATCACCAGAGAGTCAGAGTGTATGGGGATCAAGGAAAGAGGAGATGTTGCTCATAGGGTGCAAAGTTCAAGTTAGAGATGAGGAATGAGTTTTAGAGATCTATTGCACATCATAGTGACCATCGTTAATAATTATATATTGTATGTGTGTTTCCATATTGCTAAAAGAGTAAATGTTAAATGTTCTCACCACAAAATGTAGGTGAGGTAATGGATATGTTAATTAGTTTGATTTAATATTTCTACAATGTATACATACCAAAATATTATATTGTACCCAATAAATATATACATTTATTGTCAATTAAAAATAAAAAAGAAATGTAAAACTGCAGAAAACCTTCTATTGAAACTTCAGATCTTAAAAGCAATATATTCAGTGGTGGAACATGTAAATCTATTTATAAATCTTACTGAAATTTTCCTGTGAAACAAGAATTGTTTCTTCATTTAGGGTTAAATATTTTTAAATGTATATGGTGATTATTACAAAGATGATTTATTTATCTTTGATTGAGTATCTTTGTATTTGCAGGTCATTTTTCTAGGTATTATTTTTCAATATATTTACCACACACACCAAGTTTTCTGGGGTGAAGAAAAGCCATAATTGCAAGAACAAAGGTAATAGTCAATTTAGGAATGGATCACTCTAATTAAAGTCCCCAAAACAAACTGAGGGATAAAAGCAGTTCAAAATTTTAGAAAATTCTAAAGTAAATATTTAATACAATACATTCATGAAAGGTTTTCTTAAGTGTGTGTATGCTATTTGTTTTTCAGCATACCAGTTGTTTTCTTGAATTATACAAGGTCAACTACATATTTTTACATTGTAATTTAACAAAGTCATTTTAACAGGGAATTAGGCAAAAAAGTATCTGTATTTTTCATTTTGGTGACCTGACTTATGTCAAGATGATAAATCTGCCTAAGATTTTCCTTTAATTGTTTTCTCTTCTGTTAATTATGATTACAGTTCCTCACAAGCAGTTCAGATCACATTTTACTGTTTTCATGACCTATCTTTGTGCTGTTTGCTTTTCAGTCTTAATACGCTATGACTCATTAGAACTCTTAGTAAAGGAATGTGTTAAGTCTTATGACATTGTTACACCCAATTATTTCTAAACTTCAAGTGCAGTAATTTTATAGCGTTGTGCGAATAACTATTTCCAACTTGTGAACCATATGATGGCTTTTTATTTGTATATTCTTTACTAAATTTTCATTAAGGGTGTACAGTGTACAACACACATATATTTGTTGTTCTAATACTGTATACTTTTTCATTTTCAGTGTAAATTTATAATATAGCCCTCTTTCTTATCAATAAACTCCTCTAACTTGCATTTACTTGAAAATTGGTCTTTGTTTAGAAGACATAACATTTTGGCTAATGAATTTTCTAGTCAATAGAACATTTTTTAAAAATAATGTTGTGCATGATACTTTATAATAGCAAGAATCAGCAGTTCTGTTAAAGAGAAATGCTATGTACATGTAGAATCTCAGTAAGTTCTTACTGACAGAAAGAAAGTGGACACCAATTACATTAATGATGTAATTGGGGTGAAACAAACTCAACCAGAATAGAAGCAATTATTTTGATTATTTTCTGACCTCAGAAACAGAAAGTGGATTTAATCATATCCTTTAGTTCACTGAGCCTTTCACAGTTGTTAGTTGGCAAGCCCATTGCTTTGGCTTATTTCCTTATTTATTCATATTTAATACATTCACTACTCTCATCTCTTTCCCTATCAAAAGATTACTTTGAAATACTTTTCTAAACTTCTTGTTTTTTATAACTGTTAAGACGTGTACTGTTGTATATTGTATTTGCATTTTTTAAATTTACATAGATAATGCTGGGCTATGTGTGCCTGACTTCACTTCACCATAGCTGGAAGCCCCTCCAATACACTGTATTTTTCTACCTTAATATATGAAGCAGAGACTGACTTTTTGTCTATCTTTTCCTCTAGATTCTAAGTTCTTGAATAAATGGTTCCTAGAATCAGAACTATTATTGGTATTTTCAATGTCTAGCATATGTCTATACCAAGGAAATTAATACTCACAAAACTAAAGAAAATATACCCTGATATAATTTGGTGTGATTAGATATTTGCACAAGGAGAACCAGAGGATCTTCCAGGATAGTAAAGAGAAAAGGCCATATGCAAAGTGGAAGACATTTTCTACTCCAACATACCACTATAATAAATTACAAGAATTCATGGAAATTGTGACAGCATGAAAATCAGAACAGTTTTCAGGTGGAACATGGACAATTAAAGATTAACAAATTTTGTGACAGAATAAAGATGTTTCAATTTATTTTTGTTACCATTATGCATCTAAAAGCTACTTAGCAGTATAAGTTTTAATTATTCATAACTCAGTTGGCTAAGGTTTGCTAAGAATCATTAAAATTGTATTATGTATAATTCAGCTTCTCTTATAAAATCACCATGTTTTGCATATTAGAATAATTTAAATTAAATATAAATAAATTTATATTTAGCCAATAATTACAAATCACTAATTTAATTTTCTTTTAAATATTTTAACATTTTCTAAGAAATGAAGCTAAACATGTCTGATGGTAAGTAATCTGAAATAATTTGGTTTCTATTTGGTGAAAATTTGAAAATAGACAACCTTATTAATTTTATGTTAAAACCATGCAAAACATTATATACTTTCCTGAAACTAACATTGTCCTCAGAATTAGGGAAGCATTTGCCTGTTCACAGGATTAATTTAGGTTAAAAAGTATTTTAAAATCCTCATAACTGCCAATATAATTTTATCTCATGGAATTTATTTAATCAATGCTACATTGCTAGTCTTCACAACTAGTTAATTTGTGCTTTTCATGTGTTATTTGTCTTTTTGCATTTATAAGAATTAGAAGTTTTCCAAATTTATTACTTTTTCTTTTTCAACTCAATGTATTCATCTGTCTCTCTATACATTATCATACTGTAGCTTGCTCTGTAATACAGATGACATTTATGAACAAATGTATAAAAAAAATTCATCCAGATATTAAAGAAACTTTAGTGGCCAGATTCAACCATCAGCAGTATACTATACTATGGAGATACATCCTAATCTTCAGACAAGGTTGAGGCTTTGTTTTTCCCTGAAGTCTCAGTTTGTTTCTATCATCTCTTCTCAGTTTCAGTAAATTTCGTTCAGCTTTTCAAAAGTCTCTTACTCTCTCTGATGTGTAGATTCTGCACATCTTCTTCTCTCTGCCAGGAAGTCTTTCTCTCTTTCCCTCGCTTTATTTTTCTCTCTTTGCATAGGTTTTATATTGAAAACACGTTCTCTAGGATAGTGTCCCTGATTTCAAAATAAAATGATATTCCTTTTTTATTTAATTTTGTAGTACACGGTACTAAAACTCTTAACATCTATTCTAAAATTAATGCTCATTCATCTTTGTTCTTGACTGAAACATAAGCAATGACTCTGTTCTCTCCACTAATGGACCCAATTTACACCCAACATGATCCTTGAACAATAGTATTCAAAATTATTTGTGGATATAATTAATATCATCACAAAATACTCAAGGTTTTTTATTTATCTTTGTGTTTCCTTCATAAAGAATTCTGTGAGTGCTTGTTCAACAAGCAGTTTCTCCTCAAAGTGTATATTTGAACTTAATAGTGCTATAGTGGAGATATTTATTCATATATGGTGTAATGACATACTATACGCAGATACTGTGCTTGGCATGTGGAATGAAATTGTGAGTAAAAATATATTTGTTTGCTATTCCTACAGGATTCATATCTTGTGAAAAACGCAATTCATGCAAATATATGAATATTTGAACTAACGTGCTAATAATTGATGGTGCTTGAAGAATTTATCATAAATTATTTAATAAGTTAAGAAGTTAAGGAATATTTTCTTGAGGAGGTATATTGCAAATATAAAAAGAATTAAGAGTTTAAGAATAGTAAGATGAAAAAGAAAACTTCATACTGAAGAAATGGTATCTGCTCAGACTTTATGATGGGAAGAAGAATGTTAAATTAATGATGCATGAAGGTGTCAGTTGATCTGAGCAAAGGGATGAAAGCAATTTGGAAAGATGTTAAGCTGTAGAATTAGGTTAGAGTGAGATTATTTAAGGCCTTGTTGCCTATTTGCATTATTTGTACATTGTTAAAAGAATAATATGAAGATATAAAAGGGTTTTAAGTTCAGAAAGTTCAGTATGTGATGGGGTCAAAAGGGGTTGTTGGTGGTAGTGGTTTCTGATGAGAGATAAATATGGTTTGGGTTTCAAAAATATAACTTCAGCTATTGAGGATTGAAGAGATCAGTTAAAGCATTCTTTGCTGAAGCCTGAGCAAGGCAAAGTTAAGGCAAGCAAGATAAAAAAAAATGAATAAATTCAAAAGACATTTAGAAGGTCACTTAGATTTGGATTGGTGATGGATTGAATATGGAGATGTAGAAAGAGAAATAAATTAGGGATGACTCTGAAATTTCAAGGATATTTGGGTGTCATTTACTGAAGCAAGGAATAATAAATGAAGACTGATTTCCTGGTGGGAAAAAGGAGTGTTATTGACTTGTTATCTCACACATGTTGAGCTTGAGAAATGTTTGAAACCACTAAGAGTTCCTATTGAATGAACTATAGATCAGAGGAAAGTTCAAGGCTGGAGATAACATTTATGAGCTATGGAAATATTGGTGCTAATTAAAGCTTTTAAAATAAGTGTACTTTAAAGAAAGTAGAAGCTAAGAAGAAAAACCTGCAATAAAATGTTAAGGAACCCAAGCATATACGTTGTGGGGAAAGAGGAGATACCAATATTTAATTCTCAATATTAGCCTAATTCTTTTTTTTTCTCCTCTGTAAAATATATAGGTAATCCTATTGCGAAATACAAAGTTAACTAATTTTCAAATTTAAATTGTAAAATGCAAATCATTTTAATTGTAATAATTAGACATTATAGTAATTTGATCATTGTCAATAAAAATGACTTTCTGCATTTTAAAACTATACATGAATAATTATTTAAAATAGCAGATAAGCAATAAACAGTTCATTACTAATTTTAATATGAATGTTTAATGTGTTGATTACTTATTCTAAAAGCTTTTTTTAAATTTAGGCAAATACTTTAATGCATGTAATTGATAATATTCATTTAACCATTCGTATATAATTATTAAAAGGCTAAAACAGTATTTTTCTAAAAACTAATCAAATTCTACTGAAATTAAATTTGTAGTAATAAGTCACATTTTGCACTATCATACAAGCTATAGAATAGCTTTATACTGTCATAAGTTTTCTGCCCTATAAGATTTGATTGATGTTATACAGTAATTGATTGTAAGAATAAAGTAAAAAATATTTAGCACATGTTGATTTAAGGAAATATTAGACTATTTTTAGTGAGCCAAAAGTAGAATTTAAAACAACACTTATTTAAGGATTAAATACACTTAAGCAGTGAAGCTTCACAATCTAAATAAAGTGTCCTTGTTTTATCTCAAATATTATTCAAAGTAAATGTTAATTTTTTTCACATTTCTATAAAGATCAAAGCGATTATTAGATGTCATATAGTATTTTACCTAACGATTTTAATAACAAAATAAATTATAATCAAACATTTAAAGACAGTAATATATAACATATAATCCACAAAATAAATGTCATTTATTATATATACATGGACATTATACACATATATGCTCACTGTACAAGCACACACACATAAACACACAAATGTGTGTACATGTATGTGTATACATACACACAAAGTGGCACAGGAAAGGTATATGTAGAACTATTATCAAATATTACATACACACATATACGTATGTTTGTACATGTGAGAACACTCACTGTATACGTATCTACTAAAAACAACTTTTTCAGAGTCACAGAACATAACTACCTTTCTTTCTATTCTCCCCTATCCCCACCAACACCTCCATCTCCACACATTAGCACACAAAACTCACACAGTATAATGCTTGTCATCTCTTCCCTGAACTTCTTTAATAGTCACCTGCTAACCCTCTTGCCTCTCTACTCTTGCCAGAGTCACCATATAATTTAACATCTAAACTATGACTCTTTTGAGAGTAAATGAGTATTATTAACAAGTAAACAATATATAAAATGGAAACATCAGGAGAAATCAGGATGTACTACCCTAACTTGTTCGATTCTGCAGTTAATTCTCCACATAGCAGCCACACGGAAATCAGATTGTATAATCCTGCTGTTCAAAACTTTCCAATGCTTTTCATTGCATTTAAACAAACCTAAAGTCATTACAATGGCCTAGAGAGCCTGGGGTGAAACAGTCCTACTGCATTCTGATCAGTTACCAAAGTAGTCTCCTTCTACTCCACCCATGTTTATTTTTGTTGTTGTTGTTCCTTAAACACGTCAAGCACATCACTTCCTCAGAACCTTTGCGTTTTCATCTACTGTCTGGAAGACCATTCCTCCAAATTTGTACTTGATTCATGCCTTTAAGTCATTCTGCACTTGAGCTGCTTGATATCAACAAAAAAAGGCCCATTACAAATGAAAAGCAACAGAACATGAACTTTTGAATATTAATCAAAATGGGGTCATTGTGTCATTTGTATCTGAATGTTTACATTGCATAATTAATATTTTTCAGAAAAACATAAAAACCAACATTTAGACATCTCTGGTAATTCATTTAACTTATAAGGATAAATAAAAATATACGAAGTACCCACTATTAAAAATAAGCTGCTTTATATAGGAAACAAATCAGTAAGCTCAGTTGCCTGCAGAACACTGCTGCTAAGAGAGGGAAAGAATAAACATTTCTGAGTTTGTGAGCATCATACTTATTTGGGACTTATGAATGTTAACAAATTAGCTGCTCATAATTGTACTCTGCTTTCTGTGACTGCAATGAGAAAACCGAGACATGTGAGTTCCCATAACCTATCAAAAGTCCTCAATTTAGTCAGTGGCAGAGACAGAACCTGAACTTAGACTTCCTGAATGCATATTAATGCCCTTTGTCACTACACAGCTCTGTGGAAGTTTGCCGAGACAATAACATAGATTTTAAAATGTACCCAAGTATTTGTTCTTTTGGCCAATATTTTTGCTATAAAGGGGCTTCTCTTCTAATTGCATTACTGACCTCTCTCTGTCACTCTTAATAATTCTGTAAGAAGAAGGATTTGCAGAGAAGGAGCAGTTTTATGTAAAGCTCACCTCTCTCTGTGTGTGTGTCTCTCTTTTTCTTTCTTTTTTTTTTTTTGAGACGGAATCTCACTGTGTTGCCCAAGCTGGAGTGCAGTGGCGTAATCTCGGCTCACTGCAACCTCTGTTTCCTGGGTTCAAGTGATTCTCCTGCCTCAACCTCTCAAGTAGCTGGGATTCCCTCCACCACATCGGGCTGATTTTTGTGTTTTTAGTAGAGAAGGAGTTTCATCATATTGGCCAGGCTGGTCTCGAACTCCTGACCTCAAGTGATCCGCCTGCCTTGGACTCCCAAAGTGCTAGGATTACAGGCGTGAGCCACCATGTCCCGGCTTGTCTCTCCTTTTCTTTTTCTCTGGTTCTTCCTGCAGAAAGAGTGTGTTTTTCCTCTGTTCTAGGGCATGCAGTAAATTTAGCAATAAGATTCTGATTGCTGGAGAGAGACTGTGACTTTGCAGTGCTGCCTGTGATAGTTAATATTGATTGTCAACTTGATTGGATTGAAGGATGCAAAGTATTGTTCCTGGTTGTGTCTAAGAGGGTGTTGCCAAAGGAGATTAACATTTAAGTCAGTGGACTGAGAGAGGCAGACCAACCCTCAATCTGGGTGAGCACCATCTATTCAGCTGCCAACACGGCTAGGATAAAAGCAGGCGGAGGAACGTGGAAGGAATAGACTGGCTATCTTTTGGCCTCCATATTTACCCCGTGCTGGATGCTGCATTCTCTTGAACATCAGACTCCAAGCTCTTCAAACTCTTGAACTCTGGTACCTACACCAGTAGTTTGCCTGGGGCTCTTGGGCCGTCGGCCACAGACTGCAGGCTGCATTGTCAGCTTCTTTATTTTTGAGGTTTAGGGACCAGGACTGGCTTTGTGCTCCTCAGCTTGCAGACGGCTTATTGTGGGACTTCATCTTGTGATTCTCTGAGTCACTATTCCTTAATAAACTTCTCTTCAAATATACATCTATCCTATTAGTCTTGTCCCTCTAGATAACCCTGACAAATACAGACAATGCAGATCAGTCTGTCCACTTTTGAAGTTCAGTATTAGGAACCCACTGTGATTCCATACAAAAGGCCTATGTTACTAGCGGTCTCAGAAGTAAAGCTGAAATTGTTTCTGTTTATCCAGGTTCTCTCCTTTCTTCTCGTCTTCATACATACTTAGTTGCAGACAGAAGAATTTCCGTATTGACTACATCAAATCCCAAGAATCAAGAACACGGAAATCACTTTATCAAATTTCTGTTACTATTTAAGGCAATAAAACATAGACATAAAGAAAATTACTTTTGATAATAAGCTTAAAATCCTAAGTGCAAATGTCAACAGTTATTCTTGAGAGATGTTATATGAGTAAAACACAAAATTAAGTAAGAGTCAATAATCTGAGAGTCCTGATCACATTTGACCTGAGCATCACTTCCTTGTCCTATATCACCGACTCTGAGTGACTTGACTTTCTTAGTTCAGACAGCCGTGATCTCTGGAGAAATAGGTATTGACACATTTAGCTCCTTGGAGATTACATTTGTAGAACTGAATAAATGCACTTCGCCTGTGACTTAGAAAATCAGTAAGAGTTTGTCTTCAGAACCTTGAGTAGAGAATAATAGGAAAAAAAAATGAAGTCCTGGGTGGTATCTGACATTTGCATGATATGTACTTCAAGGGATGATTTTCATATCAACTATGAATGATTATGTCAGAGCTTTGTGACTCATGAATGCCAGGTAGAGTTCATTGGGTGTCTGGATCTTCAGGTCTATTAGAGTAGGAGACTGCAAGGAGATGAGAGATCAGACCTGTTTCATGCAGATGTCTTTGAAGAGGACTGATAGCTAACAATTAAATCTTAAGCCACAAACCAAGAATGACTGTTTTTTTTTTTTTTAATCACCTGCAGGAATCCTACTAATAGGAGTGTAATAATAAGTACACTTGAGCCTCAAAGAGCTAAAATTGAATAATAACTGACCTTCTGAAATGACTCAAATAGGGGAGAATCATTTTGAACCACCAGAACACAGTTAAATTTAAATGCAAAATGAATATCTCGTTAAGGAGACTATAAAACTAAGAGTCCTTAAAAATGTAAGACTATTCATATATATCCATACTTTTGTGTATGTATGTATATATATGTACATGTGGATGTATCAAATTCTTGGAGTTTGATGTGGTCAATAAAGATGTTCTTCTGTCCCCAACAAAGTATGTATCCAGACAAAAAGAAAACAAAGAACCTCTGTAAATAGAACCAACACTTTTCAACTTTACTTCTGAAAGAGCTCATAGAAGACAGGCCTTTTGTATGAAATTTAAAAAGTAAACAGTTTTGAAATAAAAATTTATGAACTTAAAACCAGTAAATATTGAAATGAAGAATGGGATTTTTTTTGAGCATTAAAGTGGTGGTTTGAAAACTACTACAAAACCCACCTGAAACCAAAGATGAGAAACTTTGAGGTATAACAGACACATAAAGCATTCTGAAGGAGAAAAACTGTAACAATGGAAAAAAGACAAAATAAATACATACTAAAAGAGATAAGAAGAAAATGGCTTGGAAATGACAATGAAAAGCAAGGGATACATAGATCAGAACCACTGGGAAAAGAGGCATAGCAGATGAAATAATGTCTTCTTAAGAGAACTGCAGAAGAAGAAAAATGAAGAACACTATCTTAGGGGAGCATCTGATTTCAGTTATAGCAGAGAGTAACAAACTCCTTGAGAGAACCTTGTTGAAGTTACGAGGTGGTCTGGTGAAAGAGAGCCAAGAGTTCCATGGGGAAGTGTGAATGACTGTTGAAGCGGATAAGGGCATAAAATTGGTGTTCTTTATATGTCGTGTGTCCATGAGGATGCAATAATATTAGAGGAGGGAAGGTCTGGGATTTGAGAGTTCTTTTATTTGACTGATATTTACAGAAATATAGGGAATTAGCCTAGATGATATCTTTTCAGACATACTGTCATGTTTTGTCTAAGAACAGTGATGTCAAGGAGAAGTATTTTTGGAGACACCAAAGAAGGATCTTAGGTCTCCTCTATTGTGAGTCTTATAATATCCAGATCAGTGTCAATAGTATCGAGTAGGGTATTGGGAAATTATTCAAGCAGTCATTTCAAAATTGGTGTTGAGACTGATGGAATGTGCTA
Source organism: Rhinopithecus roxellana (assembly GCF_007565055.1). Taxonomy (NCBI): domain Eukaryota; kingdom Metazoa; phylum Chordata; class Mammalia; order Primates; family Cercopithecidae; genus Rhinopithecus; species Rhinopithecus roxellana. The sequence goes on from NC_044556.1 coordinate 62,457,053, forward strand.
ACTGGATTTCCCTGTGTATGTGTGTGCAGGTATTAGGTAGTTAATATATAGTATATAGTCATAGTATATACTTTCTATATACAAGCATCTATATATATAATTACAGAGTTTTCCTCTTCATAACATATGTATGTAACCATATAAATATGTATATGTATGTACATATACACATACATAAACACACATAGGATATACTGGGTACATCAGTAAATTACTGGTTTTTTTCTGTCAATAATGTATAGATAGATATACATATGCATACATATATGAAATAGTGGTGTCATACACAATTTTATAATAGTTATACATGTCCATAATGAAACTTGTTATTAATATAATTACCATAATATTACTAATATTGAATTTTTATGTAGTTGTATCTGCATATAGTTATTTGAATTTGATTGGAATTCAAGAGCAATGTGCCTTATTATAAGAAAAGAACACTGCATGATATTCTTGCCTAATTTGATTGGGCCATACATATATTTTAGATATTTACTTGTCCATTTTCCAAAATAAAAAAAAAAAAATCTAAGTTCACTTTTTAAAACAATTTATTAAAATTATTTTTATTATAAAATATTCTCCATTAAAGTTAGTAAAAAAAGTTAATCTCTGAGGCCTAGTATGTGGACTAACATACAAATATACATGTACATGTCACATCTTAGCTTATAATTTTCTATAGCTGAAATGTGAACTTTATAATCAATTACATATCTTCTTCTAAGTATCTTAAGATTGCATTTCTCTCTAAATCTAATTTTCAGGCATGTTTGTCTCCTAAAATTGTCTTAAACACCTTCCTACTTTCTAGTGCTTTTAGCTGGAAGCAAATTTCCATCTTGTTAAAGATGATACTTATATGTCTCTTACTTGGGAATGTTTTGACAATTCATTCTCAAAGTAATGTAGTCCCAAAACTCGTTAAATATTTCACACCACATACCTTTCTATTTGCTGATGTAAATAAAAGCAAAATACAACACAATCTGTTAAACCTCAGCTTTGTGAGTATTTCTTGGCATACATATGCTCTGTGTGTGTATGTGTCTGTGTATGTGTGTGTGCATATGCATATTACTATGCATGCCAAGTTAAGAGACTATAGTCAATCATTTCTTTACTTATTAAAAATGACTGTGTAACTATTCCCAGATATAAAAAATAATAAATATTAATGTATGATAACTGAAAGCCAATCAAAATACTGGGATCGGAAATATTTATGCAAAAGATAATGCTTTTCAGTGAATAAATGTAAATCAATTGCAGCTTAAGTTGACAAGTTATTAGGAACTTATAATAGATAATTAAAACATCTGAATATATTATATTTAAAAGTTTTAGGCATTGATAACAAAGCTTGGTGTACTCCCTGAATTAAGGTACTTGATTTATGTAAAGTATCATTTCTACTCTATCCACGAAGATGCAGGTTCTTGAGGTCCAAATACTATTATTTAGGTGATTAGCAATGGTTGCAAAAATATTTTACATAAATGGAAATACACATCTTATTTTATTTTTCCAGAAATATTGATACTATCAAATTTTATTTTATAGTCTATTTAAATATATTCTCATTACACAATAGAACATTTTTGAAAGTTAGAAATGTTTATTAAAACTGTGATATTATTGGTTACTTCTTTATTGACCTCACTTGGCTCTGATTGGTTTTAAAGAATAATAATATAATGTATTTCAACGCCTAACTTTAGATCAGTAATGTTCAGAACGGTATAAAACAATTAATTACAATTTAATTTTATAGCTTTGGTATAAACCATTTTTTCTCTTGTGTATACTTATTGGTGCATTTCTATTATGCATTACTCTGCAATTGAAGTAGCTTTGCCATAATTAGCACTTATATTCATTTTTGAGTTATATTTAAGCAAATTGGAATTCAGGGTTTAAAATTGTTAATAAATAGAATACTTGTCAATGATCATTATTCCTTAATGTTAAATGGCCTTTTTAGGACTTGTACTTGTAAAACCTAGTTTAGACATCATAAAGAATATATGCAGGGTTGATATTTAATTTAGAGGGTAAGTTTCATTAAAAATCATATTGCTGAAATCAATGTCCTACACTGTATATTTGAAATAAAACTGAGAGCCAATTCATCTGCAGCCATGAAATAGTCAAATTCAAAACATATGTTTTGATGTCAAGTGGCCATTCCACTGCATCATCACCAACCATTATCCATCCCTCTTTCTCAATCCCATGTGGACACATCAGTCTGAAGCAATCTTTTTCCACAACATTGGCAAAACTTTTTACAGACACAGTAGATGACTGGACATTATGTTTTTTCTTAATTTCAACTAACATTCACCATGGCTATGAATGTAAACTTAGGTTGCCTATGTCCACATTTATACATCTTTTTTTCTAGCAATAGAACATATCTAAACACATTATTATATTGTCCGTATTCTAAACTTAATATTGCTGTCTATCTTAACAATTTTAGCAATTTCAATAATCACTTGTGTATGTTCATGAATATTTATATATTTCCACATTTGTAGGTTTTTAGATATCATTGTAAATAAATATTATTGATTTGTTGACATATTTGAATATGCCTGGAACATAAAGTATCCTGTGAATTTTAGAGAGGTCGATATCTAGAATTTTATAGAAGATGGAGCTTATAAACAGAATTTTAAAAAGTAACCTGTAAATAATAAGGTAGATGTTGTGCTTGGGAAGCTCTAGGTATCTAAAGTAAGGGCATGTAATCTAGACTTGGCTAGACAGAAAAATATCACTGATAAGATGGTTCTTTTTTTTTTTTTTTTTTTTTTAATTTTATTTTTTTTTGGAGACGGAGTCTCGCTCTGTTGCCCAGGCTGGAGTGCAGTGGCCGGATCTCAGCTCACTGAAAGCTCCGCCTCCCGGGTTTACGCCATTCTCCTGCCTCAGCCACCCGAGTAGCTGGGACTACAGGCGCCCGCCACCTCGCCCGGCTAGTTTTTTGTATTTTTTAGTAGAGACAGGGTTTCACCGTGTTAGCCAGGATGGTCTCGATCTCCTGACCTCGTGATCCGCCCGTCTCGGCCTCCCAAAGTGCTGGGATTACAGGCTTGAGCCACCGTGCCCGGCCAAGATGGCTCATTTAATGACTGTTGAATGATGCTGGGGAGTTACCCATGCTGATATGATCTCAGGACAACCAGAGCTACCAGAATGTGGGAAAGCCACACAGTAACAACAGAAAGAATTATTACATACGATATGCCTTGTTTGAAGAATATTCAAGTATTTTAATATAAATGCAGGGTAGAAAGATAGACAAGAGAGGCAAAAGATAAAACCTAGCAGGTTACCAAGAGCCAAATCATGAAGGTTTATTCATGACAAAAAATAAAATTAAATTAAAAAGTTTGTGCCAAGTGCAGTGGCTCATGCCTATAATCTCAGCACTTTGGGAGGTCAAGGCACGATGATTGCTTTGGTCAAGGCACGATGATTGCTTGACCCCAGGAGTTCAAAATCAGCCTGGGTAACATAGGAAGACCTTGTCCCTACAGATAATTTTAAAAATAGCTGAGTGTGGTTTCTTGTGCCTGTGGTCTCAGCTACACAGGAGGCTGAGGCAGGAGGATCACCTGAGCCAGGAGGCTGAGGCAGCAGTGAGCTATGAGTGTGCCACTGTACTCCAGCGTGGATGACAAAGTGAGACATTGATCCACCTACCCACCCTTCCCCACCAAAACAAAAAAAGTTTGAATGCATTCTGAGAGCAATAAAAGCTATAGAAAAGTAGTATTAGTATCATTGTAGAGGATGGATTGATGGAAGTGTTGAAAATATTAAACTAATATTAAGTAGAGTATAGTTTACTTTTAAGGAAATGTGACAAATTATGAACTTGAAATAAGTCATCGGCAGGGAATAATTCAAAGATCAAAATGATTCAAAAGTGGAGCATTTTTGGAGAACAACAAAGAAAACATGTTTTTTGTTTTTGTTTTTAATTTGCCATATTTTATCTGTCTATTGAAAACCCAAGTAAATATATCACAGAAGCATTTAAATACGTGAAGTGTTTGATAATCATTGTTTTCAGAACTTAACTGTCATTATTATTATCTTTTTTCCCCCCTCTCCTCTGTATCACACTGGAGAAGCAATGGGAGAATTTTTTTTCTAGGATTTTGAATATAGTTGGGAAGTGTCCACGAGTTACATACACAAACTTGTGAAGATAGAAGGTGATTAGAAGACATTTTTCTTTATAATACATACATGTGTAGGCATGAAATTTGGTAGCGGCCATTTTCCATTTTTCCATTGTCTGCTCATTAGTTGTAGGCAGTTGTGATGTTAGCAGTGCTTTTCTGCATTTTTCTGGCCTCTAGATGCTGTTAGTTGTTTCCTCATCTTTGGATTGAAGCTTGTAAATAGAACCTTGAAGTTCAGTTAGGAAAGACCTGGAATTTGCACTTTTCCTCCTTTTAAAAATTGTATAAATGTAAAAATCTCCATATTAAAGTCTTTATAAAGTATATTTATATCTACTAATATATGCCTGCTGCATGTATCATTCAATTTAAACTAACATAGGGAGATGTAAAAAGTTTATTCTTCTACTGAAAAATTCTATAAAGTAGGAGTTAGGAAACATTTTTTAAAATGCCAACAGCATGCTAAAACATGGTAAATGTTAAAAAATCATAACAAAAATCCTCTCTGGTGTAAATATCACTCTTCTGTGAATTTGACTTTACAACTGCTGACTTTCTGATTCTTTCTACCAAAATTGTCATTCCAACATATTTGTTGAGGCTTTGCCAAGTATCTCAGAATTTCCTCTCTATCCCAACACCAAGAGTTATTTCACTGTTCAAGTCTTTGAGTTCATCTATTTATCTAGTCTCATATTTTCTTGACTTTCTAAACTAGAGTAACTTTCATTTGCAACTCAGTCATTCCTTCCTTCTTTGATGCATCATAGTATATTGCTATTATTCAAAATCTCTGAGGTCTCATCTTAAATGCTAACAGTTTACTTTCTGAGAATGTCTTTTATTATTTTCAATTAGCCCCTTCTCTATTTCTGTAGCTCTTGTACAAATAGGGGGAAACCATCAGTAACACATATTATCCTATAAAAAATTATCCTCTTCTACTTAGTCCTATTTTTTCTTCAAAGTTTTTACTCCATAAAAATACTGCAAATTATTTTTTGTCCCATTAAAAGCAATGTCATAATAAATTACCACAAATATAGTGGCTCAAACCATGCAAATTTGCTACCTCACATTTCTGTAGATCAGAAATCCAGTCAGCTCTACAATTAGTTTCTCTGCTGTGAGTCCCACAAAGTTGGAATCTTATCAGGAGAGTCTAGGGCAGAATCTGCTTCCAGGCTTATTTGGTTTTTTAGCAAAATTTAGTTTCATGTGGTTGCAAGACTCAGGTCACTGGTTGCTTGGTAGCTGTTGACATAGGTTATTTTCAGCTTCTAGAGGCTGCCAGAATTGTTCAGCTCATGGTCTCATGTGTCACAGTTAAAGCCAGCAAGGACAGGTCAAATCCTCATACTTCAAATTTCTCTGACATTCCTTTGTGCCATATCCTCATCTCTCCTGCTTTTTTCTCTGCTATTGCTCTCTGACTGACTTTATCTAGAATATAGCAGAAGAAAAATTGTCATGTATACACAGAGGATCATCATTAATACTTTAGGAGAACTAAAATGGAGAACATATGGACCAATAATGAGATTCCAATTGTATATACTGTTGCAATGAACATTCACAGCCATTCTTAATGGTAGAATTCTTTATATTTTTCTGGGTATACAACCAGTAATGGAATTGCTGGATGGGATATTAGTTCTGTTTTTAGCACTCTGAGGAACTGCCACACTGTTTTCCAAAATGGTTGAGCTAAATAAGTATTTGCCAGCATCTGCTATTTTTGACCTTTTAATAATCACCATTCTGACCGATGTGAGATGGTCACATTGTGGTTTTGATTTGCACTTCTCTAGTGACCAGTGATACTGAACTATTCTTCATATGCTTCTTGGCCACATGTATGTCTTCTTTTGAAAAGTGTCTGTTCATGTCCTTTGCCAACTTTTTAATGGAGTTTTTTTACTTGTAAAGTTAAGTTCCTTGTAGATATTGGACCTTTGTCAGATGCATAATTTGCAAATATTTTCTCCCATTATGTAAGTTGTCTGTTCATTTTGTTGGTAGTTTTTTTTTTTATTTTTTCTATGCAGAAACCCTTACATATAATTCGATTTCATTTATCAATTTTTGCTATTGTTGTGGTTGCTTTTGGTATCTTTGTCGTGAAATCTTCGCCAGTTCTTATGTCCAGAATGGTGTTGCCTAGGTTGTCTTCCAGGGTTTTCATAGTTTTGGGGTTTACATTTTAATCATTAGTCCATCTTGAGTTTATTTTTATAAATAGTAAATGGAAGGGTCCTAGTTTCAATCTTCTGCATATGGCTAACCAGTTTTCCCAGTACCATTTATTGAATAGGGAGTCCTTTCACCATTGCTTGTTTTTATAACTTTGGAGACTTCAACTCTTATACAATAATAGTGGGAGACTACAACGGTCTGCTGACAGTATTACTCAGACTATCAAGGCAGAAAATTAATAAAGATATTCAGGACCTTCGCCGGGAATGGTGGTTCACGTCTGTAATCCCAGCACTTTGGATCTTAGGCGGGTGGATCATCTGAGGTCAGGAATTTGAGACCAGCCTGGCCAACATGGTGAAACCTCATCGCTACTAAAAATACAAAAAAATTAGCAGGGCGTAGTCACAGGGCACTTGTAATCCTAGCTACTCGGGAGACTGAGGCAGGAGGATCTCTTGAACGCAGGAGGTGGAGGTTGCAGTGAGCCGAGATTGCGCCAGCCTGGGCAACAAGAGCAAAACTCCATCTCAAACAAACAAACAAGCAAAGATATTCAGGACCTAAACTCAACATTGGACCAAATGGATCTGAGAGAACGCTGCAGAACTCTCTACTTCAAAACAACAGAACATACATTCTTCTTATCATCACATGGCACATACTCCAAAATTGACCACATAATCCAACATAAAACAATCCTCAGCAAATGCAACAGAATGAAACCATACCAAACACGCTCTTGGACCACAATCCAATTAAAATAGAAGTCAAGACTAAAATATCAAAACCATGCAATTACATGAACATTACAACATGAAAATTAATTACATGAAATTCAAACAACATACTCCTGAATTGCCTTTGGGGAAATAGTGAAATTAAGGCAGAAATTAAGAAGTTCTTTGAAACTAATGAAAACGAAGATACAACATATTGGAATCTCTGGAACACAGCTAAGACTGTGTTAAGACGGAAATTTAACTAAACACCGATGACAAAAGAATTAGAAAGACCTCAAATTAACAACCTATAATAACATTACAACTGAAAGAATTAGAGGACCAAGAGCAAACCAGCCTCAAAGCTAGCAGAAGACAAGAAATAAGCAAAATCAGAGCTGAACTGGAGAAAATTGAGACATGAAAATTGAGACCATTCAAAGGAGCAATGAATCCAGAAGTTTTTTTTTTTTTTTTAATTAATACAGTACATAGGCTGCTAGCTAGACAATAAAGAAGAGAGAAGATCCAAATATACACAATTAGAAATGACAAAAGTGATGTTAACACTGATCCCACAGAAGTAAAAATAACCAGAAACTACAAACATGTATTTGCACACAAACTGGAAAACCTAGATGGATAAATTCCTGGACACATACACCCTCACAAGACTGAACCAGAAAAAAAAAAAAAAAAAAAAAAATTCCCTAAACAGGCTAGTAACAAGCCCTTAAATTGAACTAATAATAAATAGCCTACCAACCAAAAAAGTGTAAGGCCAGATAGATTCACAGCCAAATTCTTCCAGATATACAAAGAAGATCTGAAACTATTTCATACTGAAACTATTTCAAAAAATCGAGGAAGAGGAATTTCTCCCCAGCTCATTCTATGAGGTCAGCATCATCCTGATACTAAAACCTGAAAAAGACACATGCACTACAAATATAACTTCAGGCCAATATCCTGGATGAATATTGATGCAAAAATTCTCAATAAAATACTTGCAAACCTAATCCATCAGTACCTCAAAAAGCTAAACCACCACGATCATGTAGGCTTCCTGGGATGCAAGGTTGATGCAACATGTACAAATAAATAAATGTAATTTATCACATAAACAGAACTAAAGAAAAAAAACACATGATTATCTCAATAGATGCAGAAGACTTGTAATAAAATTAGCATCCTTTGTGTTAAAAAATCTCAGTAAACTGGGTATTGAAGGAACATACCTCAAAATAATAAGAGCCATCTGTAACCCATAGCCAACATCATACTGAATGGGGAAAAGCTTTGGAAGCATTCCTTTTGAAAACTGGCAGGAAACAAGTATGCTCTCTCTCACTCCTATTCAGCATAATACTGGAAGTTTCAGCAAGAGCAATCAGATAAGAAAAAGAAATAAAGAATATCCAAATAGAAAGAGAGGAAGTCAAACTAACCCTGTTTGCAGACATGATTCTATATCTAGAAAATCCCATAGTTTTGACTCAGAAGCTCCTTCAACTGATAAGCAACTTCAATAAAGTTGCAGAATACAAAATCAATGTACAAAAATCACTAGCATTCTTATATACCAACAGTAAAGTTGAGAGCCAAATCAAGAAGAGATAGAGGTAAAGATAAACAAAATAGGTGAAAAGAAAGAAAAACTTTGCAGAGTGAAGGGAGCTCTTTTCAAACAAAAATGAAAGGCAATTCTAGAACTAAAAAATTCAAAAAAAAAAGATAAAATGAATGATTGACTAAAGGAAATTAGTTAAACTTAAAGGAAATTACTTCAGATGACAGCTCAGATTCTTAGAAAGAGATGAAGAGCAAGAAAATGATAAATATGTGGGCTAATACAAACATTATTATATCTTAAATGCATGTATATTCATTGATTTTTTATGCAAACAGAATAACAAAGTATTATGGAGTTTGTAAAATATTGACAAGCAGACTATAAGAAGAAAATGATACAAGTAGAAAAGTGTTAAACAGGACTATGCAGTATTAAGTTTCTCATTTTCTATGGAAAATGGTAATCTAAAATAAAACTGACTTAGGGGACCTAATAGTGTTCTCTCCTGGGTCACTAGTTTCAACTTTGTGAATCTGGGAAAATACAAGCCTTAATAATGAGGCTGATACTGTGAACACAGTATTTACAGCAACCTTATCAGTTTCAATTTGGCATATAGAAACTTCCATTGATTTTATATTTTACACTGACAATCCATATTAAATGATAAAGATTTGTGAAGTGTTATACAGAGAGGTAAACTGAGAAAGTTTAAATATTTAAGTTTTATCGTTTTTTTCTCATGGTTTTGTTAATATTGCTTAAGAATGCAGATAAAATCTAAATATATAAATTCTAATTATAATAAAAATGATGAACATTTATTAGCATCATTATATACTAGCCAATAAGATGTAATCTCATCAGTTATTTAGATACATTATATCATGAATATTCAAAAGAGCCCAAAGTTTCACTTTGTAGCTCAGTTTCACTAAGTAGGAAATGAAAATAAACATAAATATATTAAGTAATTTGGTCATGTTCTCTACCAGTTAGTGGTAGAGTTAGGTTAAAAATTAGGTCCATTTAATCAGGAATTTGTCCTAAATTATTCTACCATAGTGCCTTTTTCTTGTAGGTAGGTACAATAATACTCTACTTTTGGGTAAGATAATATAACTGGTATCTTGAAAGCCTCTGTAAAATATAAAAATTATTAATGGAAATATGCATACATTCAGAACAAAACCATATATAAGTTTCCATTAGGCTCTATGCTACCATAGGAACTATGAAACAAGTCTAGCTGTAGAGTCATGGTTAGCAAGAAAGGAAAAATAAAATGAACAAAGACACAGTACCTGAATGATTCGGTCTATAATCCAAAGTATTGGGAAAGAGAAAGGGAAATGGTCATTTTTTTTTTTTTGCCAGTCTTTCCATAGAATGGCACAGTCTTATTCACTATTGGGACTCAATACGAAGTATTCTAGTTCTAGGAGTATAGCTTCCGAGAACAAGATAAGAGACCAGAAACCAAAGCAGAATTTCAGTACTTAAAATTTTAAAATTAGGCTTTCTTATTACACTGACGTGGATTTGAATTCTGGCACAATCTTGATTAACTGTGTGATATTGAGAAAGTTGCATAAAATTTTATTCACGTTTTTATATTTATTGAGTGGATATAATAGAGCTTAATTCACAAGGATGTGGTAAAGTAACATGTTTTTTAAATAAAAGGTATTTTACCAATGTTAACCCCCATCTTCTGGCTCTGTGCTTGTGTTTTATCTTCATCCATTCTGGGGTGACTAATTAACATGGTACCTGACTGGATGGATGCACTTAGGCTGTTTAAATATTATGTGTTCAATTCAACCCTTTATTCAACAACTTTACATTGTTCTCATATTGAGCAAGCCTCTACCAGGAGTAGTAGTTACTGTTCCTTTTTTATACAAATATGATATTCTCTATATACCTGAAAAACAGTTTGCTTCTGGAAAACTGCAAATGAAACACCTGCTTGCAAAATACATATGGGAAAGTCTGCAATGGCTCATATACTGGAGGCAGATTTTGCCTGGCAGTTCCTTTAGGTGTAATGAATTGGGAAAATGTGTCTTTTACAGAAGCATAATGACTTTCCATAGCACAAGTAAGTAGAAAAAATATGAGGAAACTGAAAATTTTAACACCTGTGTTTGTTTAATTCTAGCCAAAGCAAAAAACTGGCTTGTGTTTGTCAGACAAAGTAAAAACATTGGTTGAGAGAAAATAAATGAAGATCTGCTTAGTTTAAAATCTGAAAAAAAATTACAGTAAGTTTCAAAGAATTTTAAAACTCCCTAAAGGGCACTAAATGGATTTCACACAATGTTTCACTTTTAAATTGTCTTCTTGAAGACATTTTAGAGAATTCCCAAAACTTTCAACAGGTATGCATTTAGTCTGTGGTACCTAATGAAATACTTATGTGTTTATCTGTCAGGAGCCAGAAGTACAAATCCATACAAGAAAGACTGTGGTAGAAACAAATAATTTAATTTCTTAGTTAGATTTATTTAATGTATTCAAGAGTAGACACGATTGCATCATTCTTACTAAAGATTTTTTTTTTTATTTGTATTTTTTTTTGAGACGGAGTCCTGCTCTGTTGCCCAGGCTGGAGTGCAGTGATGTGATCTCGACTCACTACAGCCTCAACCTCTTGGGTTCAAGTGATTTGCCTACCTCAGGCTCCTGAGTAGCTGGGATTACAGGCGCCTGCCACCATGCCTGGCTAATTTTTGTATTTTTAGTGGAGACGGGATTTCACTGTGTTGGCCACTCTGGTCTTGAGCTCCTGACCTCAGGTGATCTGCCCACCTCGGCCTCCCAAAGTGCTGGGATTATAGGCATGAGGCACCACACCCAGCCGCATTCTTACTAAAGATTCTTATTAATGATTCTTTGGAAACTGTGAAAGTTCCTACACAACGTGTGTGTTCTAGAATCAGAGATAATTGGCTGTGGTGCTTATTAGATGTTTCCTATTTGATGAGTTACGTACCCTTTCCAATTCTCAATCCCTTCATTCTTATAAGGGTGACTACTCTCACTTTACCATTTGTGTGTGTGTGTGTGTTAAGTTAGGAAACATGTTTTTACATTTTTTATTTTATTTATTTATATTGTCTTTCTGAAGAGATAATAACTCTTTTTTAAGAGTCAAGGTCTTTCTCCATTGCCGAGACTCAGTGCCATGATCCTAGCTCCTTGTACTCCTGGGCTCAAGTGATCCTCAAGCCTTGGCCTCTCAAAATGCTGGGTTTACAAGTGTGAGCCACCATGCCTGGCCAGAAAAAAAAAATATGATTAATATGAAACATGACAAATTAAAGTATATCTTGATATTAAGTTTCTTTTAAGATACTTAATATGTGACAAACCTTATTTTAATGTATTGGAAAAACTTGAATGCTATCAAATTTATAAATTTAAATGGAAGAAGCATGACATTAGATAACATGAGTAATAAACATAGCAACAACTGATTTTGTTGAAAATCCTGTTTTCTTTCACTTTCAAATATTTTTTATCTTTTTGTGTGTTCATTTGTTTGTTTGAGACAGAGTTCTGCTCTTGTTGCCCAGGCTGGAGTGCAACGGCACGATCTTGGCTCACTGCAACCTTTGCCTCCCAGGTTCAAGTGATTCTCCTGCCTCAGCCTCCCAAGTAGCTGGGATTACAGGCATGCTTGACCATGCTCAGCTAATTTTGTATTTTTAGTAGAGACGGGGTTTCACCATGTTGGTCAGGCTAGTCTTGAACTCCCAACCTCAGGTGATCTGCCCACCTCGGCCTCCCAAAGTGCTGGGATAAGCATCGATGCCTGGCCTATTATTTATTTTTAATGAAGAAGAAAACACTATGTTCAAGCTGGTGTGAGGGATACAAAAGTTGCATAAGATATGTTTTTATCTCTCAAGGAAATTACATTCTTGTTGAAAAGATGAGAATTGTGCTCACCTCAATGGGTTAAACAATCAAATAGCAAAACAATATGATAAAACACTGTGTTGTTAGAAAGTACAGGCAATGTAAACCAGAGACTAGTGAGACCATCGTGGTCCAGCGTCACCATAGACAGCTGCTTTCATTTAAAACTAAAATATCTGTAATTTGTCAATAACTATTATTGGCTTCTCCCTTCTTTTTGCTTGCTAATTCTTATAAACATATGCTTTAAAAATAATAAATGGATTTTTAGAATACAACATAAATATATTTCTGACCTTGGAATGCTTGTATGTGATTACTGATAAAACAACTGTCACTGAAATAAAGTGATCCTATTAGCAAGGGAAAATTTCGACAGCATGCTTATAACCGGAGAAATATTTATGGATCCCAGTAGTTAACATACCCTAAAGAAAGTGTGATAGTATATGGGTGTAGCACTTATATAAAATTATTCTTCTCAATGGGGGTCACTCCTGGCAATTTGGATTAGAAAATTTCTAGATGGTGAAGAGCCGCCCTTGCATTGCAAATCTTTAGCATGCACGCTTGCTAATATCACTAGTGGACTCTATCATTTTCACAACCCAATCCGACCAACAGAATTCCATATATCTGCATATGATGCAACAATATTTGAAGAATTTCTGCACATGCATTTTGAGGACAATCTTGAACACCCACACATACACAAACACACATGCATACACACAATTCTTGGAGCTTTTATGTAAAGTCATCTTTCAGATATGTTTTTTCCATGCTACATTTTAATTCATCATTGGTAACCACATTCCTCCTTCCATAGCACCCAAACATTAAAAAATATCTTCCAAACAGACTGCAAAGATTCCATCAAAACACCTATTTTAAAATATTGCTGTCTCTTTTTGTTAGTCTTATTTGTAATATTCCAAGGCAATATCCTGCTAATCTCTGTATTTTAACATAGACTAGTCAATTTAAAGAATTCTGTCCAAATAGTGTTTCTTATATATTTTTTCTTTTCTTCATTTTTAATTTTTGTGAATACATACTAGGTGTACATATTTATGTGGTATGTGGAATATTTTGATACAAGTATACAATGTGTAAAAAGAATATCAGGGTACGTGGGGGTATCCATCACCTCAAGCATTCATACTTTGTGTTACAAATAATCTAATTATATTATTTTGATTATATTTGAATGTATAACTAAATCATTGTTTACTATAGTCATCCTACTATGCTATGTTTAGTCTCTTCACTATGTTGATTAGTTTCTTTTACTGTGCAGAAGATTTTTTAACTTGATGTGATACCACTTGTCTATTAGCTTGGTTGCCTGTGCTTGTGGGATATTACTCAAGAAATCTTTACCCAGATGAATGTCCTGGAGATTTACCTCAATATTTTCTTGTAGTAGTTTAATGCTATGAGGTCTTAGGTTTAAGTATATTATACTATAAAATACTAGATCTTACTCATTCTTTCTAATTTTGGGGGCCCATTAACCAATCACATTCTTCCCACTCCGATAACCAAATACACTTCCCAGTCCCTGGTAACCATATTTTACTCTCTGTCTCCATGTGTTCAATTTATTTTTTATTTTTTATTTTTTAGCTTCCACAAAATATGAGAACATGTGATGTTTGTCTTTCTGTGCATGTATTATTTCACTTTACATAATGATCTCCAGTTATATCCATGCTGTTTCAAATGACAGGATCTCATTCTTTTTAATGGCTGAATAGTACTCCCTTGTGTCTATGTACCACAATTTTTTAAATCATTTATCAGTTGATGGATACTTATGTTGTTTCCAAGTCTTGGCATTGGTTTGTTACAGCACTACTGTGAATAGTGCTCCAATAAACATGGGAGTGAAGTTGTCACTTTGATTTACCGATTTCTTTTCTTTTGGGTATATACCTAGCAGTTGGATTGCTGGATCATAAGGCAGCTCTGTATTTAGTTTTAAGGAATCACCAAACTTTCTCCACAGTAGTTGTACTAATTTCCATTTTCAACAACGCTGTACAAGGGTTGCTTTTCTCCACATCCTTGACAGAATTTACTATCGCCTGTCATTGGATAAAAGCCATTTTAACTGTGGTAAGATGATATATCATTGTAGTTTTTATTTGCATTTATCTGATGAACAATAATTTTGAGTACCTTTCATATATGTGTTTGCCATTCATATGTCTCTTTTTGAGAAATATCTATTTTGCCCATTTTAAAATTAGATTATGAGGGATTTTTTTTGCCCATTTTAAAATTAGATTATTAGTTTTCTTCCTACAGGGTAGTTTGGGCTCCTTAAATATTCTGGTTATTAATCTCTTGTCATATGGATAGTTTGAAAATATTTTCTCCCATTCTGTGGGTCGTTTCTTCACTATGTTGATTGTTTCTTTTACTGTGCAGAAGATTTTTTAACTTGATGTGATTCCATTTGTCTACTAGTTTGGTTGCCTGTGATCTCAGCAATTCAAGACTGTCTTTCCTACCCTCTTTAGTGCATCTTTGAGCAATATAAAGTTAAAACCTGCTACTGTGATTGCTTACCTGATATTTGTTTATTATGAAGGTGTTTTTTTTTTTTTTTTTATAGCTAGTTGTCAAATTTTGTGTTCCTGTAGAGAGGACAGTTGGTGGAGGCTTCTATTTGGTCATCTTGCTCTGCCTCCCTCTTAATTTTTATTATTTACTTTGTCTTTATTTTTCATGGTGATATATTTACTTAAATGGTTTTTATTTCATGAGCTAATCTTCAGAAAGTTTTTTGTTTATGTTGTACTTTTGTGTTTTGTTTTGTTTTTGTCTCCAAGTATTATGTATCCTGTTGTATAGAAGGCTTTTATACGTATCTGTCAAATCCTCGAGATATTTCTTCAGGAAATGATGGCTCTTTGTGATAATTTTTTTATATTGAGTACCTTCAATAAATAAGAAGCATTAATTAAGACGTGATATCTTGGGATTCTCCTTTTAAAACTTCCAGAAATTTATCAACTAATTTATTTTCTCATGAAGTTCTCTTAGGATGCTGTCTTTATAAATGATAGTCGTCTAAGCTTTATAACACCTGTGGAAATATGATTTAGTTTACTTTTCCTAGGTGAGTAATAAAAGCTTGTATAAAGTCTCAAATATTCCTATGTCTGATGTTACATTGACCACCAAACATTAATCTCAAAGTTAACTCTTTATTTGGAGTTCATGAAAGTCTGTAATTTGTATTAGTTTCTAATTATCTTGAAGAAATGTGTCCCACTATGATAGGAAAAAAATCTACATTTTTAGGGGGAGATGTCTATTGACAACTTTTTAATATATATTCGTTCTTGTCCTGATGTAATATGTTTCCCATTATTAGTCATATTGGAGAAAACCCTCTCCTTAGTAATAGTCGATATAGTAACAGAGAAAACTTCTGCTTGAAGCTAGAGTGGTTAGGAATGTTAAAGATCCCCACTCCTAATAATAACAAAAGAAAAAAATAAATTCATTGTTTTCTATGTGGCCATTGAAGAAGCCATCTGTAATTTGAATTTTACATTTTACAGGTAAGCAGAGAAACACATCAGCGTCTATCACAGGCTCAAGTGCCATTACTGGATATAAGCAGGTAAAATGAGGTCCTGCTATAGATGGAGAAACATTGCACAGCTGAGATAGCCAATGAGCTCTTTAGGACAGCCTGGAGAGATAAGGTGGAATCTGGAAAAGGTCAAAAAACAAAAATAAATCATTTGTCTTGACAATCCCATTCCTCCCTACCCCCTACAATCCCCCCACCCCCACCTAAAAAATATGCTTGCAAAGCAGTAGTGAAGGAAGAGCTACAAAGGACCTCTGACCCTGGGATCTGGGCTCTACTGCAGTTTAATACGCAGCCAAACCAAAACTATCAAAAGCAGAGATCCAAACCACCTGAGCTCAAAGACTAGCAAATTAGAAGATTTAAGGACCTCAATGGTGGCATCTTGAGAAGTTTGTGATTGGACTAACCATAGATGAATTTATTATAATTAAAGCTGTGGCATAGCCCCAGCTTTATTCCACTTCAGGTAGAGTCAGAGTGATCAATACCTCAACCTAGCTACCAAAGAGAAGAAGGACCCTCACGTTGTGTAATAAACAAGAACACAAAAGTTATAGGTTTAGATTTCATTGTACCCAATATATGAAAAATGTTAAAATATTCTGTATACAAAGAAACAGGAAAATATGTTACACCATCAAAACAAAACAGTTCACAGAAACAGATACAAAAATGACTCAGATTTTGAAGGTAGCAGATGAGGACTACAAAACAAATATTTACACGTGTTAACAAATTAATTGAAGAAGGAAGATATAAAAGGTGAAGGATTGGGAAAACTTTAGGGGAACAATGTATTCTCTACAAAAAAACAATTATTAAATTAAAAAGCAGTGTAAACTACTGAAACATAAGATAAATGAAATCAGAAATTTATTGCATGGACTTATAAAAATAAGAAATAGAAAACTTAAGTAAAAATCAGTAAGAATTATCCAATAGATAATACAAAGAAAAAAGAAAAAAAAAAGCAAAGCATCAGTTACATTTTAGGCACTAACAAGTGGCCTAATATAAATAAACTCCAAAATAAGTGGAGGGATAGAAAAGAAGGAAACAAACTTTTTGAAGATATTATAGATGAAAACTCTTCAAATGAGTCTAAAAATCACAATTAACATCTCCAAGAAGTTCAGCTCAGTGAATGAAACACAGAATAACTAACAAGAAAAACCTAGAAACCTAATGGTAAAAATTCTGAAAACCCATACATAGAACATCTTACAAAGACAGCGAAAAAATAAATTTTAAATTTAGAGGAACAATAAAAAAAAATTATCGTTCAGCAAAAACAATTTAGCCAGAAATAATTGTGTGTGTGTATGTGTGTGTGTGTGTGTGTGTGTAGTGCTGACAGAAAAAAGGACACTGTAAACTTAGATCAAGCAGTAATAATATTCCTGTAGGCTCACTGTCATGATGAAAATAATTATTAAACTAAATGTGGATGATAAAAGGAATACTTTCCTCAAAGACTGTTTGGAAACAGGAGTTAGCTCTAGAGGATGGATATTTGTGAATAAAGAAGAGAAACCACACACCTTGTAGATCATCATATACATTAACAATATTAGGAAAAAGTTTGAATCATGATTCAGGTCAGATGATTGGATAATGTAATTACCTGGGATTCTTATCTCCTTAAAGGTCAGTGCCCAGAAGTGTTAGAAGTCTATGCCAAGGAGAAAGTTGCATTTGTGGAAATAATACTACAATTCCAAGCTTACAGAGAACAATATCTGACAGTGTAGCCTTTTTTATTGCTCTCTAATTATCCGAATATTAAACATAAAAGATGTATTAATATTACACTTTTAAAAATGAAAATCAATATGTTATTACAATGAGAATAAGAAAATATTTTGGGAGACTATTTGAAGCCCTCAATTAATTTTGTATATATGAATATAGATTGGACAAAAGAAGGAGGTTTGAGAAAATTCACAAATGCATCCAAATAAACATATATAAACATGTCTAAATAATTATTGGTTATAGATAAAGGTAATAATTAAACTGACAAAAAAGTCAAAGGGCTTGGACACAGATATAGTCATTGTTAACATAATTTATACTTGCTATTAGATGGCTCAAATTCTGTGGCCATTGGAATATTTATGAGCATCTTTGCATAAAATATTGGAAGAAATATTTTTAGGAAATTTCTTTTAAGACAAATTATAAAAAGACAACTAGAAATATCTGACAAGAAGATATTGATCAAAATCAGAGAGTGGATTAGAAAGGAAAGTAAAAGCTGGGTTATTAGGTATTTTCTCCTACCTGGGCATTTCAGAGGCAATACTGAACTAGACCAGATACCCTTGTAAATAAGCTAATAGCATTTACCAATGAAAATATAATTGGAAGTTCTTATAAATAAATTCATTTTGGCAAGAAACAACATGGCTGTCTGACTCTCTTATTAAAAATAAACCCAGAATTTAAGGATTTATGGAACATGGCCAGCTGGAGAATGAAAGTTAGCCAAGCAGATGGAGTTAATGTACTAAAATCAGTTTTTTCTAACAACATTTTATGCACACATAGTTAAGTCTGCATGTTTCTATCATTCCAATATTGGAGAGAAGAACACTTAGAAAGTTGCTTCGGATGTGTTTGCCTTCTTCAGAAAGAAATGCTAGAGTTGGTGCTTCTATGGTGTTTAATTCTTTGACTAGTTTTTAAAATTAGAAATAATCTATGATTGATGTGAGTCTATTTTAATAATTTAACCACTTTATGGTATTTTAGCAATATTAATTTAATATTAAACATAATAATTAAATTACAACATTAACAGAATAATGTAAAATATGATCTTATCAACAGATACAGGGAAAATACTGACAAAATTCAACACAGATCATGATAAAAATGTGTATAGCAGACATATTGAAATAGGAAGTTGAGAATGTTTTAAAAAGTACTATAAATAACATCATACTTAGTGGTGAAGTACCATATATTTTCCTCTAAGATCAGGATGTCTGAACTCATAACCTCTATTTAACATTATGTTAGACATCATAGCTACTACATATAGTGAGAGAAAGTCAAGCAAAATGATTAGAGAGAATGTAAGTAGAAAATCCAAAACTGTGTGTAGAAAAATTACTATAATTAATAAATTAGTAATATCACAGAATCAAGGTCATTATGCAAAAAATGTACTTCCACATCCTAAAAACTAACACTAGAAAAATACAATAAGATATGAAAACAATGCTATTTAAATTAGCATTAAACATAAACAGTTTAGAAATAAATTTAACAAAAGTTTTTATAATCTCAATTCTGATAATTACAAAATATTAAGATAAATTAAGAGCAATAAATAAATATATATAGCATTATTTGTAGAATTAAAGTTTTAATTGTTTAAAAATGTCAGTTCTTAACTAAATTAATCTACAGATTCATTACAACCCTAATCATAATCCTAGCAAAATTTTGTAGACATTTATACTCTAATCATAAAATTAAATGGAAATTTAAAGGATATAGCAGAACCAATAAAATCTTTGATTTCAAGATTCAATGTAAAACTGAAGTAAATAAAATAACATGGGTTTGGCATAAAGAATGACAACAAGATTAACATTAAGAAAAAAACAGATAAATAGAATAGAACAGGTGATCAGAAATAGGCTCACACATATGTTATCATGATTTGTTACAAAAATGTCAAAGAAATAAAATGGGGGAAGAAAAAACTGCCATTTGTGATAGGAAAATAGAATATCTGTGGAAAAATAGAAATAGAACATGATATTTATCTTAAAACAAACAACAACAAAAAACTGGTTCAAGACAGATTATAGACTCAGATATAAATGTCACAAAGGAAAGTACAAGGAACATGAGAAACATATCCATAAACTGAAGATAGATAAATATTATTTTAGATAGGGTACAAAAGGTGCTAACACAAAACAGAACAAAACCAAAACAAGCAAATAACCTGATGAATTGGTCTTATATACAAAACATTAGGATTGTGAAACATCAAGACTCAGGTAAGAATAAAGTGGTTGTGACGCATATTTGACAAATTACTTATATCCAGACTATATTATGCAAGTTATAATAGTAGCAAGAAGATAAAAAGTCAATTTCAAAAAAAAAAAAATGACCAAACTTGAGCTTATACCTCCCAAAATAATATACAAATGGTCAAAAGCACATTGAAACATCACAAGTAGCCAGAGAAATGCAAATTAAAATTACACTGAGATGCTACATATAAACTTTAAAATCTTACAACATTATTTATGAAACTGTAAAAAAAAATGGTAACTTGTATACATTTTTAAACATCCTGTGAAAAAAACACCTAGCAGTTTTTAAAGTGTCCTATGACAAAATTATTCCAGTTCTAGGTATTTACCAAAAAATGAAAACAAACGTTTATAAATAAGAAATTAAAACATAAAATTGTGACAATGTGTTCACAAGAAGGTTTTTAGCAGCTTTATTTATAATCTGGAAATCATCCAAATGTTAATTAACGAGAGTCTGGATGAACACACAATAGTAAAATCACAAAATAAAAATCTAGCCAATAACTGAAAAAAATAAAATAAAATAAATAACAATTGATTCATTCATCAATATGAGCAAATCTGAAACATAAAATGGTATATACCTAATATTAACAATTTTATTAAATTCCACTTTAACATTTTATTAAGTTCCAAAGAGGCAAAATTAATCTATGGCATAACAAAAAGTATACAGGTTGGTTCAGAAAAAGAAGGATTATTTGGGAATCCACATGAGGGAAATTTCTAGGGTGATTCAAGTCATATATCTTGATAGTTATTTGTGTTAACAGGTGTACAGATTTGTAAAAAATCAAGAAAGGGTATAGGCAAGTTTCCTGGATTTCTCTTTAAGTAAATTTTCCCCAGGGAAACTGTAAAGAAAGATTAAACTACTATCAATACTACGCATGCTGATCTGCTTAGGGATGAAGTTATTGATTTCTTCAGTTTATTTTGATGCATATCTAAGATGAATTGATTGATGAATGGATGAAGGACTAGACAGATGAATGGATATGTGGTAAAGTAAATATAGTGCAATATTGTAAACTAATGGTAATAGCATTACAGTGATCTTCTGACAAATTGGTTCAAAGCTTTTTGTATGTTTTACTTTTTATTTAAAAAGTGACAAGATTTATCAATAAGAAAGTAAAGCCATATTCATTAATATATGGAAAATGCTAAAAAATCTATTAATATTATAATTAAAACTATAAAAGTATAAATCCAGTCAAAGCAAAATGATCTTGGTTTGTGTGCCTTCTACGACAAATAAGACTTACTTAATGTTGCTAGTTAAAACTTTTGAATTTTGGCTGAAATACTTATATACTTAACTTTTAAGGTTCTTACTTAGATGAACACCTGATATTCACAGGTTATAAAATGGTTAACAAGAATGTGATGTATAAATAATCTAGATAAACTGCTAAAAATAAATAAAATGTGAATGTGTTTGAGCAGTAAGTGAAATTTTTATGCAATTTAAAATACACTTATTGAATATCTGGATCATTTCCAATTAATAAAAGGTTATGATATGGGGAAAATATTTCTAAAAATTGTGGAATGGTTTTCATCTATAACATGCTGATATCTGATAGGCAACTCAGGATTTCTTGCTTCTCAGGTTTTCACTAAAATTTAAGGTTACTAAAATTTAAGGATAATATTCTAGTTAATAATAATTACGTATATAAAGTATGCCAAAGAAGATGCATTCTTACTGAAAAACAATTTCTAATTCAGAAGTTATCTAATAATTAGTCCAAATTATGAACTTGAAAAGGTTGTTCATGAAACAAAGTAGTAAGGAACCAGTAAGTGGAGGAGAGAGATGTGAAGAAAGTTATGGTTATAAAGATGTATTTTTGGTAAGGAAGGTTATAAAGAAAAGATAATAATTTTGTATTAGAAAGGATCTTTTATGGTAAATTCTTGTCCCAAAGTGAAGTGACTGTTTTCAGTAGGACAAAAGAGAAAGTTCGTGCATATCATAGATGGTCTCTGTAAATCATATGTAGTTTTCCTGTTATGTGTCTATCTTCATGCACATACAAAGAAAATAAAACGTTGAACACATTCAGATAATAAAATATTCTTTAAAATTTAAAACAAAATTGGAGAAATTTGGCTAATTAACATTGCTCATAGTTTAAGTTTTTAGTCTTGATTAAGGTAAACTAAGAAGTATTATAAAGAAATATATTGGCAGTTTGATATTTTCAAAAATATAGCTAAGCATGAAAGCAGATTTAGCATAGAACCAAATTTCACATACATGCTTGCATTTTCACATCCTATTTGCTATTCTTCATAGGTAGTCCTAGCACTAATACTGGTCACATACCTAAAGAGAGAGAATTTTTAATTTCACAAAATATATAGTGATATTGGTGGACTTAGACATATTAAATTATATATCATAATGAAATATTTATCATATGTTTCCTTAAGGCTCTGAGTAATACTGTAGACCTCTGATCTAGAGAACTCTAAGAGCTTTAAGATTCTTGGGTAAAACAAACAATATTAGAAAATACCAGTTACTGGACTTCTTAAAATATCTGATCAATAAATGAAAGACTGTCAAGTTGATCAAAAGCAGGGTAAGTTAGAAAAAGTGTTCCACCCAAATGGTGCCTAAGCAGACATGACAAATAAATGTCATGTGACATTTTGGATAGGATCTTTGAACATAAAAAGGATATTAGACAAAAATTAAGAAAATCATCATAAACTTGGATTTTCATTAATAATAATGTGTTAATGTTTGTTCATCACATGTTACAAATGTATCATAGTGAGATTTCATTAATAAGGCAAACTGGTTGTGGGAGGTATGAACATTTTTTGTAGTGTTTTGTATCAATTTTGGAAATCTAAAACTGTTTTAAGTGAAAGGTTTATATTTAAAAAAAGAAAAAAATGATCATCAAAATTATTTGTTCTTCATGGGACACAAAGTCTAAATACTTTTATAAATTTCTATCTAATTTCTAAGGAAAGCATCATTTTAGTGTTAAATTATTCTGAACTATGAAATGTATGTTGGAATTTTCCAAGATTTAATAATTAGGAAGCATGAACTAGACATGAGCAAATTTTAAAAATAGGTTATGGAACATATGAACTATGCAATATAATGTAACAATACTGAAACTAGTGTTAGTTTCTTATTGCTTTTGTAACAAATTTCCACAAATTCTGTAGGCTAAAACAAGACATATTGATTACTGTACAGATCTGCATGTCAGAATCCTTTTAATTATATATGTTTTAGGTGTGCAACATGATATTTTAATATACATACATATAAATAATGAAGTTATTACTATAGTAAAGCAAATTTACATATACATCCCCTATATGGTTACTTGCATGTGTGTGTCTGTGTGTGAATATGTGTAGTAAGCACATCTGAAATCTATCTTTTAAAATTTCCAGTATACAATAAAATATTAACTGTAGCCATTATGCTGTATAGGAGACTTCTAGAGTTATTCTTCCTGTATGAAGCAACTTTGTACCTTTGACAAATATCTCTCTGTAACTCCCCTTGCACATTACTCCTGATAACCATTGTGTTTTCTGTTTCTACACATTAAACTTTTTAAAATTTCACATATAAGTTGGATCATGCAGTATTTATCCTTCTGTGTCTGATTTATTTCACTTAGCATAATATACTACAGGTTGATTCGTGACAAGATTACCTTCTTTTCAATCATCAGAAAAATGACAATCAAAATCACAATAAGATATCACCTCACAGCAGGATGGCTATTACCAAAAAAGGAATAGATAATAAGTGTTGGAGAGGGTACCAAAAAAAGGGAACTCTTATACATTGTTGATGGGAATGTAAGTTGATACCGCTGTTACGGAAAACAAAACGGAATTCCCTAACAAATTGAGAATAAAATTACCACACGATTCAGCTATTCCACTCCTGGGTATGTATCAAAAGTAAATCAAATTAGTACTGAGTAGTACTAATTTGCACTAATTTACATTTGCACACCTATGTTTGTTGCAGTGTAGTTCTCAATAGCCAAGGCAGGAGAACAATCTAAGTATCTATTGACAGATAAATGGATAAAAATTGTGATCGTAAATATAACATATAAAACAGTGGTAATATATAACATATTTATACCTAAAAACATGTGTGTATGTATATATATACACATACATATATATATGTTGCTATAACATAAATTGTGATTATGTATATACAATATATATGTGTAGATATAGATAAATAACGAAGGTCAAAATTCTGAAATGAGTCTTCCTGGAACAAAACTAAGGGGTTGGCAAGCTGTTATCTCTCTCAGACTCTATAGGATAATCTATGTTTCATCTTTTCTAATGGAATTTTGTAAGTATAATTATATATGAAATTATAAATATATATATAATAAAAATATATGAAATGCTATGAGCTTTGTTACTAACAAACTGTAGGCTACTAATGCTATTACTTTGTTGTATTATAATAATATGATTATTGTAATTATTATTATATTGGACTAATCAAGAAGGAGCAATGTATCTTTACTCACATTGTTCTTTTACAAAGTAATATATTTTATATCATATGTGAAATTTTTAAGCAAAATATTAAAATTTTAAGGACAAAATACAATAT
This sequence comes from Rhinopithecus roxellana, assembly GCF_007565055.1. NCBI lineage: Eukaryota > Metazoa > Chordata > Mammalia > Primates > Cercopithecidae > Rhinopithecus > Rhinopithecus roxellana. The sequence continues at coordinate 62,482,001 of NC_044556.1, forward strand.
ACCTTTTCTGTTCTGATACAAACTTTCTTTAAATTAATAGTCTTATTTATTCATGTCATTTGTATTCTGAGTTTCATGTCTAAATATATCATAATTATTATTTAAGTAAAGGTGATACTAACCGTAAATTGAAGGCCTTTTTAGCCTTAACTATTTCATTATTAAAAAAAAGAATAAAAAAGTGTTCACAAGTCAATTGCAATTTCAAAAAGATTGAACCCAAAGTTGTGCCTTCAATTTAATGTTAGTCTCATCTTTACTTAAATAATAATTATGATTTATTTAGACCTGAAACTTAGAATATAAATGACATGAATATATAGGACTACTAATTTTAAGGAAGCTTGTATTATAAAGAACAGAAAATGTAGAAATATTATAAACTCTTCTACAAGAACTTTGTCCTAGCATACTTTGGTACAGCTAAATTCACAATGTTTAAAAACATTTGTTTCACAAAATATTTTAAGGTTCGTATCCATTATATTAGCAAAACTTTAAATCCTACTGCATCCTTTTAGTGCCATAGATAAAAATTTTTGGAACTTGTATTAAAAGTTTATGCCAAAAGACACCAATACCAACAACAAACTCAAAATAAACTAATATAAAACATTCAGTGTGCCCTTTGGATAACTTTCTAAAACTTTCCATTTTATATTCAGTTTCATAAAAGATGGTTTCCCTAGCAACTAAAACTCTGACACATATTACTGTAACAGAGCATTACTGAAAAAATAATGGTTAGGTTTTATGTGACTGGAAAAGTGAAATTTTTACCACTCATTAGAGTTATTACCCATTATTTTTAAACATTATTGAGGTACTTAAGACTTAACATCTTCAGTACTTAAATCTAGTGCAGCGTATGCTGAAGAAATTTATTCCCTAAAACTGTCACCTTTACGAAAAACATAGAGGACTTGCTGAAATTATGAATGAAATTTTTCTTTGTCAATATTCATAGCAAAATATATTGTAAAGAAAATGTGCTGGAAAAAAGGCTTGAATTATGATCTGAAATAAGGCTCATTAAAAAAGCTGAAAATTCTTATGCATACACCTTGACTGTATATGTATTCCTCTACAACCCATTTTTAATAGAATTGGAGATTTGAATGCATAGATAGATCAATTCATATATTTACATACACACACATATGTGCACACATGTGTTATTTTATTTCTTTCAGAAATAATTTCTATAATATACTACTGGGTATAAATATTTCAATGTAAACTCCTTATGTATTCCCTTTAATCCCTACTTCTCAATGATGTATGTACCTACAGAAAGTAAATCTAACTTTGGATCCCTAAGAAAATATTTTAAAGGAAATTCATTTCATTAGAGGTTTAAGGAGGGAAACGAATTATCTACTTGGAGTTCTTTATGAAACATTTATCTTTTTGAAAGATGTGTATATATATGATATATATATATTCACAATACATGTATATACACCTAAAATATGTGTGTACACACATATATATATTTAATTTCTTCCATTATTTTGAAACTCAAAGTCAGTATAATAAAAATAATAAAAAACAGAAAGGAAACACTAATTCTATAGTAGATTTCTATTATTTTTGGATACACATCCATTAATTCAACACATATTTGTTGAATGCATTATTTTTATTTGGCATTATTTCACGAATATTTACATAATAATAATTATTGGTTGGGCGCGGTGGCTCACGCTTGCAATCCCAGCACTTTGGGAGGTCGAGGCGGGTGGATCACGAGGTCAGGAGATCGAGACCATCCTGGCTAACATGGTGAAACCCTGTCTCTACTAAAAATACAGAAAATTAGCCGGGAGTGGTGGTGGGCGTCTGTAGTCCCAGCTACACGGGAGGCTGAGGCAGGAGAATGGCGTGAACCCGGGAGGCGGGGCTTGCAGTGAGCTGAGATTCGGCCACTGCACTCCAGCCTGGGCGACAGAGCGAGACTCCGTCTCAAAATAATAATAATAATAATAATAATAATAATAATAATAATAAACTGATTGATTACACTGGTTATGTAAGAAAGGACTGCAGACTGTAAAAGAGAAAATATTAAAAAATGAAAATATTCACAAGAATATAGAAACAATCAATAGAGATATAACAGTAAAGAATAAATCTAGCAGTAGCCCCCAAGTGAAGGGTAACAAAAAACTGGCATGAGAAAACAAAGGAAAGAAATAATTTGCCAAAATAAGATGATAAATAAAAACACTGCTAATAAAATAACTACATAAGATTCTCATTATACATTAAGAAAAAATTTATGTAAACTAATGGACCTTTTGTTTGTGGGCATTTTTAAAAGTCTACCACATTAAAACACTAATATAGATAACACAGACAAAGTCTCAGCTTTACAGGAAAATTTGGTATGTTATTTCAAATCAATGAGGTAAATACAAACTAAGAAAAGTGCCGTGACGATGTCATCTTTCCTTTACTCCTTACATAAAAATATATTTCATATTAAGAAAATATTAAACCATAACCAAAATTGAAAGCAAAATCAAAAAACAATTATTAGAAGTAAAACGGGTAAAAAATATGATAACATTGCTATCAGGCATTTTTTGAAACATATCATAAAAATCAGAAGCTACACACTATGTGGATGATTTATTTAAACACATGTAATTATAAAATTGTATAAAACAAAATATACTATTAGTAAAGTTGACAGAAAAATATGACAAACTAGAAAATGACAATGACAAAGGATTAATTTTCTCATTTATTAAAAAATTGTAAAGCCAAAATTATTTTATTAAAATCTATCCAAAACAAATATTAGAAATGTTTAAATCGACTCTAAAGTAGAAATGCAAATCATTGTAATTATGAGATAATTTAGGTATCTTCACCAATTACTACATAATATAAATGAAATATTTTCTTTTATTAGATGAACCAAAATTTAAAGTATTGAAAACTGCCAGTGTTTCCTGGACTATTTAGAATGCAGATTTATACGAAATCTTGGAAGGTGGATAAATTTACCTTCTTTAAGCCTCCAAGAATTATTTTTATCATGGGAAGACGATGGTAATGGTGATTGTATTAGTGACAACAGTAATACAAAAGTGACAGCAGCAAACACAGCTATAATTTATTGCAGGTTTATGTAACTGGCAGTTTTCCAAATACATCTTTATTAGCTCACTTAATACTCAGAAATACTTAACGAAGTAGACACTAATATTACCTCTATCACAGTCTAGGAAACTAAGACAAAGTGTTTAGATATATTTTCCTAACATCACTTAGCAAGTACATGCCAGAAATGTCAGAATTTTCACCCTTTTTCCTCTTAAATTCTATTTCATAATTCTTTAAAAATTAAAATAAATAATATTTAGCAAAATCACAAATCCATTGGAGTGTAACCCCAGAAGTAAGAAAGTGTGAAAATGTGAATACATTAAAAATATCAAGTGACAACTTTGAATGTACTAATTTCACTAATACAGGATTTTTCTTAAGCCCACTTACAATCATAGGTATTAAGAGCTTATCAATATCCTTCAATATTTACCATTACTGATTTCAGTAGATTGTCTACAAGGATGTTCTTATCTTGGTAATTTTCTTATCTTGGTATGCATAATTGAATATTAAAAATTTAAATAATCATTCTCATTGTTAATTACAAGAATTTGAAGCTATATTTTTGTAAGTTATAATATCTAATGTATATATCTGTATCAAAATAGTACATTTACCTTTTTCCCACCATTAACAACATCCTTCTTTCTTTTTCATCATTACAGTATTAATATCACTTTAAATCCATCTGGAATCATAGTCTTCCCTGCTTAAAAGTTTTATCAAAATTCTTGGAAGTATAAGTTATATCTTTTTTAGAGGTTATTTTTAACAGTTATTTTAATTGATCTGTACCATTTTCCCACATTGATTTGTCATTCAAAAGGAGTAATCTACATTGCTCAACATGCAGTTTAAATTGCGACATATTATTGGATGTTGATACGATTTGTTGTGTTTCCATCCAAATCTCATTTGAATTGTAGTTCCCATAACCCACTTGTGTCATGGGAGGGACCTAGTGGGTGAAAACTGAATCATGGGGGTAGTTACCCTATGCTGCTGTTCTCTTGTTAGTGAGCGAGTTCTCATGAGATCTGATGGTTTTATAAAGGGTTCTTTCCTCTGCTGCTCAGCACTTCTCCTTGTTGCTGCTATGTAAAGGACGTTTTTGACTCCACTTCCGCCATAATTGTAAATTTCCCGAGGCCTTCCCAACCATGCTGAACTGTGAGTGAATTAAACTCTTTCCTTTATAAATTATCCAGTCGGGTATTAGGTGTAGCTCAGGCTAAAGGATTAACAAGTCAATTTACTTAAGTTAAAACAAAACAATAATAATTATTACAAAAATTAATAATAATAAGCATTACCAGGTAATGCTGGAAATTTTGAAATTGTCATTAATGCTATTTAAATATAAAATTTAAGACAGAAATTGTATGAATACAAGACAAAAATGTTTGAAGTGGTTGGGGAATAAAGATATTGAAGTTTGTTAGATGTGTGACTTTTAGGAAGGTAACCAGTATTTCTGAGACAAGGAATTTCCTCCTCAATACGGGAGTAAAATACTTGTACCTACTTCAAGTTTGTGTGCTTTTTAAAAAGATTTCTTACTTTATTTTTGGAAGAGCAATGTACATAAAAATTTAGCAGAACCTATGACTCTTAGAAAGTGTTCAAGAAAGGTCACATACTATTAAGGTTATTATAACCTAATATTTTAATATATATGGAAATAATATAAATTGTATTAATGATACTAATATACATCTAATTTAGAACAATGCTGTTGAATTCAGTAAAGCTGATGCAAGTGTGTTGCACTTTTTTTTTTTTTTTTTTTTTTTTAGGCGGAGTCTCGCTCTGTCGCCCAGGCTGGAGTGCAGTGGCCGGATCTCAGCTCACTGCAAACTCCGCCTCCCGGGTTCACGCCATTCTCCTGCCTCAGCCTCCCGAGCAGCTGGGACTACAGGTGCCCACCACCTCGTCCGGCTAGTTTTTTGTATTTTTTAGTAGAGACGGGGTTTCACTGTATTAGCCAGGATGGTTTCGATCTCCTGACCTCGTGATCTGCCCATCTCGGCCTCCCAAAGTGCTGGGATTACAGGCTTGAGCCACCGTGCCCGGCCGTGTGTTGCACTTTCTAATCATGGGTTATAGATTTATTTTTAATTAAACATATTTTATGTTTAATCTCATCTTTCTTGAAAACAAATTTAATCTAGTACATTATGACTTACGTTTTCTTTAACAATAGAGGGAATGAAAACCTACTATATTTCTTAAGTTCTTAACATATTGTATTTTGTTTGCAACAAAAACGTCTGGGGGAATACCTAATTATGTTTGGAGATTTTTATTTATATTTATAAATAAATATATACAATATTTTAGTGTATTTATAAATTTCGGAATTTGCCTGGTTCTATTAGAAGCTTGAATTTATTTTCTTTCTCAATACAGCACTTAGCTTCCTTGACATGAATGTTTTGCATTTATGAATCCATCCAACTCTAATGTATCTGTTTTTCATCATGACCACAGTAGATACACCCATGCATATGACTTCAAATTTGGCATATATTTCTAATAAAATGGATGATCTAAAAGAAAATAATGTAATAGCAGTAAGTTTAAAAGAATAACTACTAGTATGCTGAAGGGGTGGCCTGCCCCTCCACACCTGTGGGTGTTTCTCGTTCGGTGCAACGAGAGACTTGAGAAAAGAAATGAGACACAGAGGCAAAGTATAGAGAAAGAAAAAGTGGGCCCAAGTGACTGGTGCTCAGCATACAGAGGACCCACGCCGGCACCAGTCTCTGAGTTCTCTCAGTATTTATTGAGCATTTATTTATCTTTACCATCTTAGAAAAAGGGAAGTGGCAGGATAATAGGATCATCGTAGGGAGGAAGTCAACAGTAAGACATATGAATAAAGATCTCTGTGACATAAATAAGTTTAAGGAAGTGTGCTGTGTCTTGATATGCATATGCAAACATCTCCATAAACCTTTTTAGTGCATAAAGAGCAGCATTGCTGCTAGCACATCCCACCTTCAGCCCTAAGGCGGTTTTCTCCTTTCTCAGTAAATAGAACATACAATCCAGTTTTACACCGAGATGTTCCATTGCCCAGGGACGGGCAGGAGACAGATGCTTTTCTCTATCTCAACTGCCAAGAGGCCTTCTTTCCTCTTGTACACTAGTCCTCCTCCGCACAGACCCTTCACAGGTGTCAGGCTGGGGGACTGATCAGGTCTTTCCCTTCCCACGAGGCCATATTTCAGACTATCACATGGGGAGAAACCTTGGACAATACCTAGCTTTCCTAGGCAGAGGTCCCTGAGAACTTTGGGCAGTGTACGAGTCCCTGGGTACTTGAGATTAAGAGAAAGGTGATGACTTTTCACAAGCATACTGCCTTCAGGCACTTGTTTAACAAAGCACACCCTGCACAGCCCAAAATCCATTAAACCTTAAGTCACCACAGCACATGTCTCTTGCAAGGACAAGGTTGGGAAGGTTGGGGGTAGGGTCACAGATTAACAGCATCTCAAATACAGAACAAAATGGCGTCTCTTATGTCTACTTCTGATCTCTCTTTCTTTTCCCCACAGTATGCCATATTATAGTTATGGTAAAATGGTCAGTGGTTACCAGGTGTTTAATCTTGAGACAAGGTTAAATACTGAAAGACAAAGGGGGATTTTTACAATAGTGAAATGATTCCCAATGATATTATGCTTGTGGATACATGACACTTATAAATTTGATGATACACATAGAACTTTACAGCATGAATCTTACTGTACCCATGCAATACATGTCTTCTAGGATGGAATACAGAAAATGTCAAAGCAATAAATGCATTACAAATGTATGAATCAACATCACTGAAGGAAATGGAGGAAAAAGTTCTGACCTACGTGTCTTTGGAAATAAGTGGAAACTGTAAGTCTAAAAGGAACAAACTGTACATAAGCACTATACTCCATTTAATAAAGTTATTTCCCACAGGGTTGCACGTTAATAGTTCTGATAGTGGTATGCATGTATTTTGCAATTGAAAAAATGGGTAAAAATTGGGTGGTGGAATATGGAAGCTAGGGTTTCCACTGTTAGAGTGAGAATTAAAAGATAAGCAGAGGGAAAATCCATAATAATCCATGTGATAATGGATAAGAGTAGGAGACATCACTATGAACTGAACTTTAGCTTAATGTACAAATGAAGATGCATAGAAATATTTCTGGATATGTGTATATGTACTAGTTAGTATATAAAAATACATTTCCTTGCTCTCTCGGCAGATAGAACCTAGAGGCAATATTCCACAGTAACAACAAGTATACTTAGTACCCAAATCATGGTTTTTCTTGCTATTCTCCATTAAAAGCAACCAGTGCAATTGGAGGAATGGATGATTCTAGGACTGGGGGAAGAAATATACAACATTATTCTGCTGCATCTTATAGTGCAGAAAGTAAGGAATTACTAGAATAAAAACAAAATAATCAACAATAATGCAAGTGTGTCAAAAGGTTATAGGAGACAACTAAAAGAGCTACCAGTGGCTAAAACTTGCACAACTTAAGCCACAAAATAAATAAAGAAGGATTGGATTATAACCAAAGTGTAAAATACATATCCATGAATCTATTCTTAAATAAATAACTGAATTAGTAAATACATAAGGAAAATACATAAGGACAAATCTGAGTAGAGCAATCAAAAACAGTTTATAAAAATACTCTGCCCTTAAGAAGGTGAAAGACCAGCATTTTGGGAGGCCAAGGCACGAGGATCACTTGTCGCCAGGAGTTCAAGACCAGTCTGGGAAACATAGTCACCCATTTTTTCCAAAAAAAAAAAAGTTTAAACTGAGCCCAGTGTGGTGGCGCATGGCTGTAGTCCCAGCTACATGGGAGGCTGAGATGGGAGGATTGCTTGAGCCCAGGAGGTAAAGGTGAGCTGTGATCATACCTCCACACTCCTTTTTATTAAAAATAAAAAGGAAGGTGAAGCATAATTCACCACTCCTTAAGTGTAGACTACACAGAATGACTTCCTTACAAAGTGCAACAAGAAAAGGAGTACAACAAGAAATACTTTAAGTAGAGATACCTGACCAACACTATCTTATCCAGATGATAAAGGTTAACATCAACAATAATGTTATGTTGAAATTATGCCCCCATGATATGATGCGATAACAATGGTACATTACCTCTGTTTGCTTCCTCCCCAAAACATATAATCAGAAAAACATATAATCATAGAAAAACAAACCAGACAAATACAATTGACAAGTTGTTGTTGTTGTTGTTGTTGTTGTTGTTCTTTTGAAACAGGGTCTTACTCTGTCACCCATAGAGTGCAGTGACTCTGCCACCCATAGAGTGCACCATAGAGTGCAGTGACATGATATGGCTCACTGCAACCTTAACTTCCCAGGTTCCCACCTCAGCTTCGGAGTAGCTGGGACCACAAGCACTTGCCACCATGTCCAGCTACTTTAATTTGCTGTTGTTGTTGTTGTTTATTGTAGAGACAGGGTCTCACCATATCACCCAGACTGGTTTTGAACTCCTGAGCTCAAGTGATCTACCCACTTTGGCATCCCAAAGTTCTGAGTTTACAGGCATGACTCCGGGTGTCTGGAAGACAGGCATTCTTCTTTTTTTTTTTTTTTTTTTTTGAGACAAAGTCTCGCTCTGTCACCCAGGTTGGAGTGCAATGGCACGATCTTGGCTCAATGCAACCTCTGGCTCCTGGCTTCAAGCAATTTTCCTGCCCCAGCCTCCTGAGTAGTTCGGATTACAAGTGAGTGCCACCACGCCTGGCTATTTTTTTTTTTGTAGTTTTAGTAGAGACGGGGTTTCACCATGTTGGTCAGGCTGCTCTCAAACTCCTGACCTCATGATCTGTCTGCCTTAGCCTCCCAAAGTGCTGGGATTACAAGCATGAACCACTGCGCCGGGCCTAGACAGGCATTCTTAATACCTAAACAGTATTCTTTTAAAGTGTCAAGGACATCAAAATCAAGGTAAGTAAGAGAGAATATCACAGTTGAGAGAGACTAAGAAGACTTAAAAACTAAATGTACTGTCATATTGTGGATTGCATACTGAGACAGATAAACATTATTGTTAATAATTATTTTTCCATGTTGGTTCCTTTATTGTAATAAATAGATTATTATAATGTGCAACGTTGATGGGGGAATAGGGTGAGAAATATATAGGAACTTTCTGTACTGTTGCAGTTTTCCCACTCTTTAGTTCAGGTAGGTCTGAGTTCTTGTCCCATGACCAAGAATAAAGCATGCAGACACCAGAGAGTGAGTAAGACAGAGCAGAGTTTTATTAATCAACAGAAAAGCTCTCAGCAATTACAGGGGACCCGAAGAGGGTTGCCAAAAATGGGACTGAATTCTGAGTCTTTTACGTGGCAGAAACAAGGATGTCTTTGGTGGGTTCTGACTTAATGGGAGGGGTAAAGTTCCCGCCCATGGGGGCATGGCATCTGCACATGGCTGCAGTTGGCCATAGTGACTCCATCTTGGTTATTAGTCATGAGTGCCTATGCAAAACCCATGGGGGAGCTAAAAACACAATGCTAATATCATTATAATGAGTTCAGTGTCATTTTAGGACACCCTCAGTCCGGGTGACTCCGGACTGTATGTGCCTGTGCAGGGGACTGGAAAGTCCCTTCTGAGTAAGCATCTTGGTATAAGAGGAAGTTCTTACAATATTTTCTCCTGCTAGCTATATAACAGGGCAGTGAAGGTGTGTTCCCACAGGCTTAGTCCCTCTCCAGAGACCCTGCCCCTGAACCTGCCTAACCAGCCCCTACCTGCCTCCTGTCTCAGTACCATCTTCACAATCCTGTTATTGCAAAAAACAACTTTCATTGTGTTATATACATTGCATGTTATTAATAAAGAAACATCTTTGTTTGAACTAGTGAAAAATCCATTCAAACATCTAAGTAACATTAAATTCTTAAGATGTACCTATTATTTTTTATAAATGAAAAAACTGAGGCTCAGAAAGGCTACTTAACTTGTGAAATATCAATTAGTATTGAAATTGTTTATTATTCCTCAAATTAAATATTTCTCATTTCTATAACACAATAAAATGAAAAACAATATTCTCAAAATAATTGTCCAAAAGCCTGGCACATTTCTTTGTCAACAATACATATATGTTAAGACAAAAGAGTATTTCCAAATATTATAAATGTTTTTAAAAATATTCAAAATCTTTACAATAAGAAAATAGTTTAAATAAATGAGAAACTATTTAAAACATGGGTTACAATCAAAAAAACATTTTAAATGATTTGTCCCAGAACAAACTTCAGAGATGTCCTAATTTTGGAGTAAATAACTATGAGGAAACTTGAGTCTGGAATAGGAATGAGAACTGTTTAATATTATACAGCTAGTTATTAAAAAGTAATTTTTAGAGCACAGATATCCTGATTTACTATCTCAATATGACTCAATATATGACAGAAACAATGAAAATATCACTGTCACTTTTACTGTAAAACTAGAATCTTCCACTCAATTATACCTGCAAGTGATATGGCAGATTCATAAAGATGTGTAAAATGTCAATTATTTCAGTGTCATGGCAAAGTAAAACAGAATTGTTTATATTTAAACACATAAACACACACAAACATGTATGCATGTATTAGTTTGTTTTCACACTTCTATAATACCTGAGACTGGGTAATTCATGAACAAAATAGGTTTAATTGACTCAGTTCTGCATAGCTTGGGAGGCCTCAGGAACCTTACAATTATGGTGGAAGGCAAAGGAGAAGCAGGCAATTTCTTCACAAGTCAGCAGGAAAGAGAGAGAGAGAGAGAGAGAGAGAAGCATAGGAGAAACTGACTTTTATAAAACCATCAGATCTCAAGAGAGCTCCCTCACTATCATGAGGACTGCATGGGGGAAACAACTTCCATGATCCAATCACCTCCCAATAGGTCCCTCGCTCAACACATGGGGATTACAATTCAAAATGAAATTTAGGTGGACATACAGAACCATACCATATGAATGCATTACACAAACATATGTATATATGTATGTATGTGTGTGCATGTATATACATATACACATATGCATGTACAATGATATTTTTGATTGTTAGAACTCTGATAATAGGAAACCGTCCATTTTTGGATGTGTTAAAAAGCGTAATGTGTATATACACTTTTGAACACACTGTGGAATTCCCTGATCTCAGTTCTCTGAACAGTTGTGATCTTAGCATTTGTCTCAGAGCAGTTCTTTGGTTGCCACTAATTGCCAATTGGAATTGGCAATAGCTAGTTTTTCTGCTGTCCCAAATTCAATAAAATTTTCTTTTTGTATACTAAGAGACCAGTAGCAACAATGAACTTAATGATATATTATTCAAAAATAGACATTTCTTTGTAATGACATATTTTTCCAACTTAAAAATGCAAGAGAAATCAAAATAGAAAAGATTATTGACAAAACACAGGATCATATTTATAAACCAGATCTCTCTCTTTGGTAATAGTTTCCTCGGATTTCTGAAGCAGTTTGTGTCTGTTTTAAGTAAAGTGTATATCAAAATCATGAACACTACTCTACAAAATTACATTTGCAGCTAAAAAGTAGAAGAATTACAATAATATATGAGGCTGTAAGCTAAGTAGTAAAATCAACATCAATTTAGATAAACACTGCTCAAAAGTCAGTGTATAAAAATCTAGAATATATTAAATTTCAAACTAAAATATAAAATTTTATATATAGCATTATTATTGCTATATAGATGATAAAAGATAACAATTTGCCATGTAGACAGAAAAAGAAGATTCAGAATATAGAAATAACTTGTGCAGAAAATAGTTATTCAAAATGCCCGGAGAATGCAGCAAACTAAAAATAATCCAGTCCTGCGTGTGTTGCAATGGCAAAGAAGGTAATATAAAAGGTAATATAAAATATTACACACTAGGGTCTATTATTGGGGGGGAGGGAGGAGGGATAGCATTAGGAGATATACCTAATGTAAATGATGAGTTACTGGGTGCAGCACACCAACATGGCACATGTATACATATGTAACAAACCTGCACGTTGTGCACATGTACCTTAGAACTTAAAGTATAAGAATAATAATAAATACATATAAAACATATTATTAAAAATAAAAATAATTGATTTAAAATATAATTTTCTTATCTAATATTATCTAATAATTTAAAATCTAATATTATTAAATTAGATTTCAATACTTTTATAAAAGTCATGTTGGCTTTCCAGATATGAGATTTCTAAATTTTGATAAGATTGATATCATTATTTTATTCCTTTAAAGACATCTGTAGCATAATTATTGAGAAATAATCATCTAGATGACTCAGAATTAAAACAATGTCTGATTTAATAGTTTTAATATTCTGTTTATAGATCTGATTGTCTCAAAAATAAATTTTTATTCTCATTTTCAGAAGGAATCTTCTCGCAAGCCATTTTCCTAAGTAGCAACTAAACAGCTGGCCCAGTCATGACCAACACAAATAAAATAAATTCATTAGTTGGTAAAGATACTATGATTCAAAACAACTGTGAAGGTGCTTAACTTGTTTTTTTCTTTTTTTGCTCTATGCATTAATGATTTTAAGAGTTTTTGTCTAAGTATTAACGGATATATGCCTTCCACTACTTTATTTTTCTCTAGAAATACCTATTATCAAATTTAAATACTTATCAAATTCAAAGTGTATATAATAACATTCATTCCAATATGCGTTATGTATATGTGATAAATTTTATATATGTACATATTCACATAGTGTAGTATAAGTGTTTAGTTCTATTTTTATCATAAATTAAATTTAGTTTCCTACTGCTTGTTGTGTTACTTGCTAAGTGGAGAGTGTACATTCTCTCATTGACCACATTTCTTCTGGGTCAATATTCCTCCACACTCAGGCAATAATGCCAAATTTTAAATCAATATTAACACTTTCAAGTAATTTTATTTATAACTGACAAATAAATTTTATATATTTATGGGGTACAATGTGATTTTTTAAATGTATGTATACATTGTAGAATGATGAAATCAAGCTAATTAATGGATCTATCCCCTCAAATCCTTATCATTTCTAAGGGGTGAGAACATTTAAAATCCACTTGGCAATTTTCAAATATACTATACATTATTATTAACTGTTTTCACCAAGTTATACAGACCTTCAGAACTTATTCCTCCCATGTAACTGAAAATGTTTACCATTTGAACAGCATCATCCAATTTCCTCCCTCCCCTAGTAACCACCATTCTACCCTCTACTTTCATGAGTTCATTGTTTTTAGATCACATACATACATGAGATTAGGCAGTATTTGCTTTCTTTTGAGTAGCTTATTTCTCCTAGCAAAATATCCTTCATGTTCATCCATGTTGTCACAACTTACATAATTTTCTTCTTTTTTAAGACTGACTGGTATGTTTTTGTGTATATGTACTATAATTAATTAATTTATGGACACTAAGGTTAGTTCATTATCTTAACTACTGTAAATATTCCCGTAACAAACATGGGAGTGAAGATATCTTTTCTATATACTGATTTCACCTTCTATGAATATATACCCAGGAGTGGAATTGTTAGATCATATAGAAGTTCTGTTTCTGTTTTTAACTTTTTGAGAAATATCCGTACTCTTTCTCATAATGGCTGTGCTAATTTACATTTTCATAAACAGTGAACAAGTATACACTTTTATCCATGTTCTGATTACAAAAAGGGATATCTATAAATTGCCTGAAGAGGGATTCAAACTAATTGTTTTAATTAAGTTCACTGAACTTCAAGGGAACACAGAAAAAAATAAGTCAATAAAATGAGAAAAACAGTACACACAAAAATAAAAGTCTAACACATAAATTGATAACTATATATATGATTTATATTTTATACACACATATATGTATGTATAAACTGTTTATATATGAACATATATATGTATATACACATACATATATAAAAACAGAAATTCTGGAATTAGAGAACACACTGAATAAAAATGCTATAAAAGCATCAATAGCAGAATTCATCAAGCAGAAGAAATAATAAGATGTAAAATGTGACATTGAAAACATAAAATGGGTATGTGAGGGGAAACAAAGGTGTAGACTTTTTGGTTATTATCAAACTTAAATTGTCCTCAACTTAAAATGGCCTGTTAAAACTCTAAGATATTTTATGTAAGCCCCTTGCAAGCCACAAAGCAAAAATATATAGAAGATACACAAAAGAAAAAGATAAAGTAATCAAGGAATACCACCACAGAAAATAATTGAAGCTCAAAGGAATACAGAAAGAAGAAGGAAGGTGCCTACCAGAAAGCAATAGAGAAAGTGGCAATAATAAATTCTTATCTATTAATATTTATCTTGAAGGTAAATGGGTTATGTTTTCCAATAGAAAGACATTGAATAGCTGAATGGATTTGTAAAATAAACAAACACACAAAGAAACAAATATATATTGCCAACAAGAGACTATCTTCACCTTTAAGAACACACAGATTAAAAGTACAGGATAGAAAAAGATAACCCATGCTAGTGGAAAACAAAATGAGCAAGGGTAGCTAGATTTATATCAGACAAAGTTGAATTAAACAAAGAAAATATTAAAAGAAAGGAAGAAGCCCACTTTATAACGATAAAGCAGTGAATTCATTAAGATGATATAACAACTATGCATACCATATGCACTCAATTTCAGAGCACCTAAATATATAAAGCAAATATCAATAGACTTGAAGAAGGAGATGACAATACAATAACAGCAGAAGACTTCAATGTCCCGTTTTCTGCAATGGATAGCACACGTAGATGGTAATAAATAAATAAACAATGGTCTTGAATTATACTTATGACCAAATGGAACTAACAGATGTATGTAGATCATGCCTTTAAATAGCAGCAGAGTACACATTCTTCTTCAAGCACACATGGAACATTCTCCCAGATAGATTATGCTTAAGCTACCAACCATGTCTCAATAACTTTAAAAAGTTTGAAACTATATCAAGTATATTTTCTGACTACGTTGTTTTGAAACTATAAATTAGTAATATTAGAGATTTAGAAAAATTCACAAGTATGTGGAAATTAAGCAACATGAACCACCAATGGGTAAAAGAAGAAATAAAAGAGAAATTAAATATATGTATGTGTTTGTATGTGTGTATGCATGTATATATATATATGTGTGTGTGTGTGTGTGTATATTCAGTTTAAGAACTTAAAGACTCAAGAGGAAATGTTACAAATCAAAAGCACTGTAGCAGAAATTTTTAAATAAAGCCTTTGATGGGTTCATCATTAAGTTCATACACTCTGTAATGTATACACATACACACACACACACATATATAAATATATATATACTCGCACTTGTATCTTGAGGAAAACAAAAATAGAAACACAACATACCAAAACTTATGGAATGCTGTAAAAGTAATTCTGAGAGAAACTTATAACAATAAATGCTTACCTCAAAACATTTTTAAAAAACTTCAATAAGCAACCTAATATTCTACATCAAAGAAGTAGAAAAAGAACTAAGCTCCAAGATAGTAGAAAAAAAGTAAATAATAAATATCCTAACACAAATAGATAACATAGAGACCTTTAGAAAAGACTAATAGAGAAAAATCAGTAAAACCAAGAGTTGGGTTTTTGAAAAGGCAAACACAACTGTTTACCTTTATCTAGACTAAGAAAGAGAGAAGATTCAAATAAATATTAATAAAGTCATGAATAAAAGATAACACATTAAAATCAATACAACAGAATAGGCAGGATTATAAGGTTACTATGGATAATTATACACCAAGAAATTTGAAAACTTGAATAGATAAATTCTTAGAAATAGAAAACCTGAACAAACCAACAGAAAGTAAGAATATTGAATCTGTAATCAAAAATCTCCCAACAAAGAAAATCCTAAAATGAATGCTTCCCAGTTGAATTCTACCAAACTTACAAAATGAATACCAATCTTTCTCAAACTCTGAAATAATTGAGGGGTAATTCTAAATAACTTCAAATAAATAACTTTAAATAAATAAAACTAAATAACTTTCTCACTTTATCATTCTCCTTTATAAATTGAAATATTTATCACATGGTTTATTCAATTCTCTTGTGTAGGTTCTTTTATAATCCTAATGAAGTGCAAATATTTTCTTATAAAACAGAAAATTCAACCTATTCTCCTTCTATCATGCCTGTTTAACAGACACTTAAACCTATATAAATCTGATTATGTACGTGTATATAGGGGGATACTGAGCTCTGCTGTGGAAAATTTCCTGAGAAGGCAATTTTTTGTTATAATGCTTTGATGGCCTACAGCTTCACCTAGGCACTCAAAGTGCTGCAATCTGTGGTTTAGTTTTCTCTGTTTGGTCTGTATGCTCTCCTAATCATCATATTGCTATTTTTTTTCTTTTAAGTTCTCATTCTGTCAACTGCTCTGAGGATAATTTTACCCCGATTTTACAAAAAGAAAGCCATATAGGTACTCCTAAATAGTCTTTCATAAAATCTACAATCTTAGTGTAATTGGAGTGACTTATTTCTTCTTTGTTAGATTATAGTAGATGGAAAAGGCATTCCACCTCCACTCTAAGTTCATCTCTATCTGTACCTCACATTCTATCACTATTGTCTTTTCAACATCATCACCTTATAGATTGTAAATTCACCCATGCATCTTTAATATAGTCTTCATTAGTTTATCTTGCTTTTTTTTAAAAAACACAACTCTGGTAAAAAAAAAAAAAAAAAAAAAAAAAAAAAAAAGAAAGAAAGAAAGAAAAATTATATACATCTCTTTGGAGTAGCAGCTTGTATTTTTAATAAAAACGTACAAAGAAGAAATTAACAAAGTCTCCTTACTAAGCAGAATGTATTACTGTCAATGTTTCAACCCCCTATTTTTCAGTCTTTTCATGTATATTAAATTTGTAAAGTATAAAAATACTTTTCCATTAAGAAGAAGAGACTATTTTAGGTAATATAAAATTTCCCTTGGCTAGCACCTTCTATTCTAATCCTCTCCTCTCTTCTTAGAGAAGAAATAATTATAATGATTTTGGTGTATATTGTGATCTATTATTAATATATGCTATTTTTAGAGTAGTTCTAAGTTTACAAAAAAAATTTAACAGAAAGTACAAGGAGCCCCCATATACTACCTCAATCTCTCCCACTCCCAAAGCTTTTCCTATAATTAACATCTTGCATTTGTGTGACACATTTGTTTAAACTGATGAACAAGTATTGATACATTATTACTAAAATCTATAGTTCACATTAGCATTTACATTTGCATTATATATTATATATTCTACGGATTTTAACAAATTTACAATTACATGTATACACAATTATGGCATCACACAGAATAGATTCACTTTCCTTAACCCTCTGTGCTACACCTATTCATCCTTTTCTCCCTCTTCATGAAACCCTAGCAATCACTGGTCTTTTTTATCATCTCCATAGGTTTGTTAGTTAGACTTATAGAGTATGCAGCTTTTATGGAGTGGCTTCTTTCACTTAGCAGTGCTAATTTCAGTTTCGTCCATGTCTTTGTGGTATGATAGATCATTTCTTTATAGCAATAAATAATATTTCATTATAGGGATGTACAATTATTTATATATTGATTCACTTATTCTAGATTTTGGCAATTATGACTACAGCTACTATAAATACTTGCATGCAGTTGCTTTTTTGTGTGAATACAAACATGTTTAACTTGTTTGGGCAAATACCAAGGAGTACAATAGCTGGAGTATATTTAGGTTTCTGAATCAACCTACTTGCTTCCAAAGTGTCCTTACCATTTTCTATTCTCACCAGCAATGAATGAGAATTCCTGTTGCTCCTGTACCTCCCATACCTCTGCCTTCCAGGTTCAAGTGGTTCTCCTGCCTCAGCCTCCCGAGTAGCTGGGACTACAGATGTACACCACCAAGTCCAGATAATTTTTGTATTTTTAGTAGAGATGAGTTTTCACCATGTTGGCCAGGATGGTCTCAATCTCTTGACCTTGTGATCCACCTGCCTTGGCCTCCCAAAGTGCCGGGTTTAGAGGCCTGAGCCACGGCACCTGGCCAACATATACAATAACTTCCTGGGAATGTGATTAGAATACATTGAATCTATAGACCATGCTGGGAAGAACTGATACCTTGGCAATATTGTCATCCTATTCATGTGCATAGAATATGAATTTATTTAAATTTTCCTTGATTTCTTTCATCAAAGTTTTCTTCATATCGAGCTTGTATCTTTTTGGCTTTACACCTAAGCATTTCATTTTTGAGGAGTACTAATATAAATACTATTTTGGTTTACTTTCAATTTGAAATATTAATAACTTCACAGCAATATCTAAACTCATGTTTAAGTATCTGAGTACAGAACCTATCCAAGTGGACAAATAATCTTAACCTTCACAGGTCAGTTAGATATTGTGGTATTTTTCCTGTTTGATATTCTCTGAACTTCCTGGATGTGCGATTTGGTGTCTATAATAACATTTGAAAATTTTTTAGTCGTCATTGCTTCAAATTTTCTTTAATTCTTTTCCTTTTCTTCTTTTTCCATTAGTCTAATTATACTAATGTTACACTTTTTATAATTGTCTCACTATTTTTGGATATTCTGTTCCTTCTTCCGTTTTTCCTTTCCACTACAGTTTTAGAAATTTCTATGGATATTTCTTCAAGTTCAATAAATCTTT
The DNA here is from genome assembly GCF_007565055.1 of Rhinopithecus roxellana. NCBI lineage: Eukaryota > Metazoa > Chordata > Mammalia > Primates > Cercopithecidae > Rhinopithecus > Rhinopithecus roxellana. The sequence continues at coordinate 62,500,905 of NC_044556.1, forward strand.
CCTTGAATGTGCTTTGCTTAATGATGAACACATCAAAGGCATATATATATATATTTTTATATCTGCTACAGTGCTTTTGATTTCTAACATTTCCTTTTGAGTCTTTTCTTTGTTACATGTTGACTTAAATGGCCCATCTGTTTTTGTACAAGCTAATCTTCTTTTATTAGTCACTGAATATAATAATCATAGTTGTTTTAAACTCCTTTTCTGATAATTCCACCATCTCTGTCCTATCTGAATCTGGTTCTGAGGCTTGCTTTGTCTTTTTAAATTGTGTGTGTATATTTTTATCTCTTAGCATGCTTTATAATTTTTCTTGAAATTCAAGTATGATATTACTGGAAAAAGGACACTAAGGTACCTAGGCCTTTTGTGAGAGGAGTCATGTATATTTGGATAAAAGAGTTAACCTGTGTTCACTTTTTGCTGTAGCTATCAGCATTGGAGGCTAACATTTTCTTTGATGTCCTTCATCTTATGTCCCCCATTTTCTTTGGGTTTCCCTGGAAACTTCTTTTTGAACATGCTGTGAGTACCTGCAGTACCTGCAGGAGTGCAGTGGCACAATCTCAGCTCACCACAACCTCCGCCTCCCGGGTTCAAGGGATTCCCCTGCCTCAGTCTCTCAAGTAGCTGGGATTACAGGCACGCACCACCACGCCAGGCCATTTTATTGTATTTCAGTAGAGACGGGGTTTCACCATGTTGGCCAACATGATCTCCATCTGCTGACCTCGTGACCCACCAGTCTTGGCCTCCCAAAGTGCTGGGATTACGGGCATGAGCCACCGTGCCCTGCGGTAGCTGCAGTTTTATAGAGCTATAACTAGACCTCGGTTTGAGCTGTGACTTCCGTAAGTGCCGTTCATGCCCTGACTCCTGGCTTAAGTGAGAAAGGAAGACTAGAGGAAGCTAGAGTTGAGTATTTCCCTTCCCCTAGCTTTGTTAGGTTTGGGAAAAACTCCAGTGTGTTAGGCTTTAGCAAAATAATTTCATTTGAAGTAGCCTTGGCTAAGCAGGCAAAAATGCTCTTTGAAATAGACATTTGTGTTTGTTTCTTTCCCTAATGGAAGTATAACGAGATTTTTTTCCCATATTTCTACTCTGAGAACCTGGTAGGGCTCCTGGAACAAACGAAAGCATGTGTATGCTGAGTGGGATAAAACTGACCCTCCTCGAAGTTTTTAGCTTTCAAATGTGTTCATGTTGAGCCTCTAATAATTTCATCCAATATAATTTGAGGTTTTTCTTTGTACTGGTTCCTGCAGAGACATTTTTGCTCCTGGGCTTCTGCTATGTTAAGTTGTGATTTTCTGTATTCAACTGTTTTTCTCTCCAATTTTAGAGGCAGGAATATGTCTTGCAACCTTAAATCACTGATGAATCTAAAAAGAGTTGTTGATTTTCAGTTTGTTCACCTCTTTTTATTATTGTGGATCATGGGATTGATAATTTCCAAGCTCCTCAACATGCTGGACTGGAAGCCAAGTCTTTTATCCTTATTTTTACATTAAATGAAAACAAAATCTAACAAATTAATAAATGAATATGCTTTAGCTCCACATTCTTTCAAAACACTCTGTTTTCTTCCTATACTCACTCATTTGACTCATCATCCTCTGCCTGCAATCTACCCCTTATAGCCTTGATCCCCAACCTAAAATTGATTTTGCAAGGTTACACTTTCCTAATTTCCAAACCCAATAAAAAGATTTTATATTTGTTCTTATATAGGTTAATTCATCTGTACCTTTTTAAAATACAGGCTATTTTATTGAATAACAATTCTCTTGATTTTCAATGTACTATTTACTCTTCTCTGGCTACTTTTTCTGAAACCCTTGTATCAAACCTTGGCTTTAGTGTGCTTGTCTTCTTCACTTGTCACCAGTCATCAGGGCTTTGTTCTAAGTTTTCTTCTTCTGCAGTTTATACAGTTCCTGAAGGTGACCTTATATGCTGCTAAAAAATTTTTATTAAATCCTCCTACCACAAGCTAGTTTTTCTACATTTGCTTGTTAGTTCAGAGAATGACATCATTAGTCACCCATTTGAATCTTAAATTAATTCATTATTTGTAAGGGTCACAATAATGTTTTCAGTAGCCTGAGATAAATGTAGCAAAATATAAAATATAAAAAACTGTAACATATTTTATTCAAGTTTTTTATTATTGAATTCACTTAACTACTTCAGATTCTCTAAACAGTGTACATTCATGGCACATATTTCTTCTTTTATACATACAATGTTATGGAATTATTCTTTTTCTTTTTTTTAAAATTTATTTATTTATTTATTTATTTTTATTTTTTATTTTTATTTTTTTTTTAAGTTTCTATTTTTTTATTATACTTTCAGTTCTGGGATACATGTGCAGAACGTGTGGGTTTGTTACATAGGTATACACGTGCCACGGTAGTTTGCTGCACCCAAAGTCCGTCATCTACTTTAGGTATTTCTCCTAATGCTATCCCTCCCCTATTCCCCCACCTCCCGACAGGCCCCAGTGTGTGATGTTCCCCTCCCTATGTCCATGTGTTCTCATTGTTCAGCTCCCACTTATTTTTTAATTTTTTTTTTATTATACTTTAAGTTCTAGGGTACATGTGCATAACGTGCAGGTTTGTTACATATGTATATTTGTGCCATGTTGGTGTGCTGCACCCATCAACTCGTCAGCACCCATCAATTCATCATTTATATCATGTATAACTCCCCAATGCAATCCCTCCCTCCCTGCCCCCTCCCCATGATAGGCCCCAGTGTGTGATGTTCCCCTTCCCCAGTCCAAGTGATCTCATTGTTCAGTTCCCACCTATGAGTGAGAACATGCGGTGTTTGGTTTTCTGTTCTTGTGATAGTTTGCTAAGAATGATGGTTTCCAGCTGCATCCATGTCCCTACAAAGGACGCAAACTCATCCTTTTTTATGGCTGCATAGTATTCCATGGTGTATATGTGCCACATTTTCTTAATCCAGTCTGTCACAGATGGACATTTGGGTTGATTCCAAGTCTTTGCTATTGTGAATAGTGCTGCAATAAACATACGGGTGCATGTGTCTTTGTAGTAGAATAATTTATAATCCTTTGGGTATATGCCCAGTAGTGGGATGGCTGGGTCATATGGTACATCTAGTTCTAGATCCTTGAGGAATTGCCATACTGTTTTCCATAATGGTTGAACTAGTTTACAATCCCACCAACAGTGTAAAAGTGTTCCTATTTCTCCACATCCTCTCCAACACCTGTTGTTTCCTGATTTTTTAATGATTGCCATTCTAACTGGTGTGAGATGGTATCTCATTGTGGTTTTGATTTGCATTTCTCTGATGGCGAGTGATGATGAGCATTTTTTCATGTGTCTGTTGGCTGTATGAATGTCTTCTTTTGAGAAATGTCTGTTCATATCCTTTGCCCACTTTTTGATGGGGTTGTTTGTTTTTTTCTTGTATATTTGTTTGAGTTCTTTGTAGATTCTGGATATTAGCCCTTTGTCAGATGAGTAGATTGCAAAAATTTTCTCCCATTCTGTAGGTTGCCTGTTCACTCTGATGGTATTTTCTTTTGCTGTGCAGAAGCTCTTTAGTTTAATTAGATCCCATTTGTCAATTTTGGCTTTCGCTGCCATTGCTTTTGGTGTTTTAGACAGGAAGTCCTTGCCCATGCCTATGTCCTGCATGGTGCTACCTAGATATTCTTCTAGGGTTTTGATGGTATTAGGTCTAACATTTAAGTCTCTAATCCATCTTGAATTAATCTTCGTATAAGGAGTGAGGAAAGGATCCAGTTTCAGCTTTCTACTTATGGCTAGCCAATTTTCCCAGCACCATTTATTAAATAGGGAATCCTTTCCCCATATCTTGTTTCTCTTAGGTTTGTCAAAGATCAGATGGCTGTAGATGTGTGGTATTATTTCTGAGGACTCTGTTCTGTTCCATTGGTCTATATCTCTGTTTTGGTACCAGTACCATGCTGTTTTGGTTACTGTAGCCTTGTAGTATAGTTTGAAGTCAGGTAGCGTGACGCCTCCAGCTTTGTCCTTTTGACTTAGGATTGTCTTGGCAATGCGGGCTCTTTTTTGGTTCCATATGAACTTTAAAGCAGATTTTTCAATTCTGTGAAGAAACTCATTGGTAGCTTGATGGGGATGGCATTGAATCTATAAATAACCTTGGGCAGTATGGCCATTTTCACGATATTGATTCTTCCTATCCATGAGCATGATATGTTCTTCCATTTGTTTGTGTCCTCTTTGATTTCACTGAGCAGTGGTTTGTAGTTCTCCTTGAAGAGGTCCTTGACATCCCTTGTAAGTTGGATTCCTAGGTATTTTATTCTCTTTGAAGCAATTGTGAATGGAAGTTCATTCCTGATTTGGCTCTCTGCTTGTCTGTTACTGGTGTATAAGAATGCTTGTGATTTTTGCACATTAATTTTGTCTCCTGAGACTTTGCTGAAGTTGCTTATCAGCTTAAGGAGATTTTGGGCTGAGACGATGGGGTTTTCTAAATATACAATCATGTCATCTGCAAACAGGGACAATTTGACTTCTTCTTTTCCTAACTGAATACCCTTGATTTCTTTCTCTTGCCTGATTGCCCTAGCCAGAACTTCCAACACTATGTTGAATAGGAGTGGTGAGAGAGGGCATCCCTGTCTTGTACCAGTTTTCAAAGGGAATTTTTCCAGTTTTTGCCCATTCAGTATGATATTGGCTGTGGGTTTGTCATAAATAGCTCTTATTATTTTGAGGTATGTTCCATCAATACCGAATTTATTGAGCATTTTTAGCATGAAGGGCTGTTGAATTTTGTCAAAAGCTTTTTCTGCATCTATTGAGATAATCATGTTGTTCTTGACTTTGGTTCTGTTTATATGCTGGATTATGTTTATTGATTTGCGAATGTTGAACCAGCCTTGCATCCCAGGGATGAAGCCCACTTGATCATGGTGGATAAGCTTTTTGATGTGCTGCTGAATCCGGTTTGCCAGCATTTTATTGAGGATTTTTGCATCGATGTTCATCAGGGATATTGGTCTAAAATTCTCTTTTTTTGTTGCGTCTCTGGAAGGCTTTGGTATCAGGATGATGTTGGCCTCATAAAATGAGTTAGGGAGGATTTCCTCTTTTTCTATTGATTGGAATAGTTTCAGAAGGAATGGTACCAGCTCCTCCTTGTACCTCTGGTAGAATTCAGCTGTGAATCCATCTGGTCCTGGACTTTTTTTGGTGGGTAAGCTATTAATTGTTGCTTCAATTTCAGAGCCTGCTATTGGTCTATTCAGGGATTCAACTTCTTCCTGGTTTAGTCTTGGGAGAGTGTAAGTGTCCAGGAAATTATCCATTTCTTCTAGATTTTCTAGTTGATTTGCGTAGAGGTGTTTATAGTATTCTCTGATGGTAGTTTGTATTTCTGTGGGGTCGGTGGTGATATCCCCTTTATCATTTTTTATTGCATCTATTTGATTCCTCTCTCTTTTCTTCTTTATTAGTCTTGCTAGCAGTCTGTCAATTTTGTTGATCTTTTCAAAAAACCAACTCCTGGATTCATTGATTTTTTGGAGGGATTTTTGTGTCTCTATCTCCTTCAGTTCTGCTCTGATCTTAGTTATTTCTTGCCTTCTGCTAGCTTTTGAATGTGTTTGCTCTTGCTTCTCTAGTTCTTTTAATTGTGATGTTAGAGTGTCAATTTTAGATCTTTCCTGCTTTCTCTTGTGGGCATTTAGTGCTATAAATTTCCCTCTACACACTGCTTTAAATGTGTCCCAGAGATTCTGGTATGTTGTAACTTTGTTCTCATTGGTTTCAAAGAACATCTTTATTTCTGCCTTCATTTCATTATGTACCCAGTAGTCATTCAGGAGCAGGTTGTTCAGTTTCCATGTAGTTGAGCGGTTTTGATTGAGTTTCTTGGTCCTGAGTTCTAGTTTGATTTCACTGTGGTCTGAGAGACAGTTTGTTATAATTTCTGTTCTTTTACATTTGCTGAGGAGTGCTTTACTTCCAATTATGTGGTCAATTTTGGAATAAGTGCGATGTGGAGCTGAGAAGAATGTATATTCTGTTGATTTGGGGTGGAGAGTTCTATAGATGTCTATTAGGTCCACTTGGTGCAGAGATGAGTTCAATTCCTGGATATCCTTGTTAACTTTCTGTCTTGCTGATCTGTCTAATGTTGACAGTGGAGTGTTGAAGTCTCCCATTATTATTGTATGGGAGTCTAAGTCTCTTTGTAAGTCTCTAAGGACTTGCTTTATGAATCTGGGTGCTCCTGTATTGGGTACATATATATTTAGGATAGTTAGCTCTTCCTGTTGAATTGATCCCTTTACCATTATGTAATGGCCTTCTTTGTCTCTTTTGATCTTTGATGGTTTAAAGTCTGTTTTATCAGAGACTAGGATTGCAACCCCTGCTTTTTTTTGTACTCCGTTTGCTTGGTAGATCTTCCTCCATCCCTTTATTTGGAGCCTATGTATGTCTCTGCATGTGAGATGGGTCTCCTGAATACAGCAGACTGATGGGTCTTGACTCTTTATCCAGTTTGCCAGTCTGTGTCTTTTAATTGGAGCATTTAGTCCATTAACATTTAAGGTTAATATTGTTATGTGTGAACTTGATCCTGCCATTATGATATTAACTGGCTATTTTGCTCGTTAGTTGATGCAGTTTCTTCCTATCCTCGATGGTCTTTACATTTTGGCATGTTTTTGCAATGGCTGGTACCGGTTGTTCCTTTCCATGTTTAGTGCTTCCTTCAGGGTCTCTTGTAAGGCAGGCCTGGTGGTGACAAAATCTCTAAGCATTTGCTTATCTGTAAAGTATTTTATTTCTCCCTCACTTATGAAACTTAGTTTGGCTGGATATGAAATTCTGGGTTGAAAATTCTTTTCTTTAAGAACGTTGAATATTGGCCCCCACTCTCTTCTGGCTTGTAGAGTTTCTGCCAAGAGATCTGCTGTTAGTCTGATGGGCTTCCCTTTGTGGGTAACCCGACCTTTCTCTCTGGCTGCCCTTAAGATTTTTTCCTTCATTTCAACTTCGGTGAATCTGGCAATTATGTGTCTTGGAGTTGCTCTTCTCGAGGAGTATCTTTGTGGTGTTCTCTGTATTTCCTGAATTTGAATGTTGGCCTGCCCTACTAGGTTGGGGATGATATCCTGAAGAGTGTTTTCCAACTTGGTTCCATTTTCCCCCTCACTTTCAGGCACCCCAAGCAGACGTAGATTTGGCCTTTTTACATAATCCCATACTTCTTGTAGGCTTTGTTCATTTCTTTTTCTTCTTTTATCTTTTGGTTTCTCTTCTCACTTCATTTCATTCATTTGATCCTCAATCGCTGATACTCTTTCTTCCAGTTGATCGAGTCGGTTACTGAAGCTTGTGCATTTGTCACGTATTTCTCGTGTCATGGTTTTCATCTCTGTCATTTCATTTATGACCTTCTCTGCATTAATTAGTCTAGCTGTCAATTCTTCCACTCTTTTTTCAAGATTTTTAGTTTCTTTGCACTGGGTACGTAATTCCTCCTTTAGCTCTGAGAAGTTTGATGGACTGAAGCCTTCTTCTCTCATCTCGTCAAAGTCATTCTCTGACCAGCTTCAATCCGTTGCTGGTGATGGGCTGCGCTCCTTTGCAGGGGCAGATGCGCTCTTATTTTTTGAATTTCCAGCTTTTCTGCCCTGCTTTTTCCCCATGTTTGTGGTTTTATCTGTCTCTGGTCTTTGATGATGGTGATGTACTGATGGGGTTTTGGTATAGGTGTCCTTCCTGTTTGATAGTTTTCCTTCTGACAGTCAGGACCCTCAGCTATAGGCCTGTTGGAGATTGCTTGAGGTCCACTCCAGACCCTGTTTGCCTGGGTATCAGCAGCAGAGGTTGCAGAAGATAGAATATTGCTGAACAGCGAGTGTACCTGTCTGATTCTTACTTTGGAAGCTTCCTCTCAGGGGTGTACTCCACCGTGTGAGGTGTGGGGTGTCAGACTGCCCCTAATGGGGGATGTCTCCCAGTTAGGCTACTCAGTGGTCAGTGACCCACTTGAGCAGGCAGTCTGTCCGTTCTCAGATCTCAACCTCCGTGTTGGGAGATCCACTGCTCTCTTCAAAGCTGTCAGACAAAGTTGTTTGCGTCTGCTCAGGCCTCTGCTGTTTCCCCTGTTGTTTTTTTAGCTGAGCCCTGCCCCCAGAGGTGGAGTCTATAGAGACAGGCAGGTTTCCTTGAGCTGCTGTGAGCTCCACCCAGTTCGAGCTTCCCAGCGGGTTTGTTTACCTACTTAACCCTCAGCAATGGCAGACGCCCCTCCCCCAGCCTCACTGCTGCCTTGCAGTTAGATCGCCACAGACTGCTGTGTTAACAATGAGGGAGGCTCCGTGGGCGTGGGACCCTCCCGGCCAGGTGAGGGATATATTCTTCTGGTGTGCCCGTTGCTTAAAGCGTGGTATTGGGGTGGGAGTTACCCGATTTTCCAGGTGTTGTGTGTCTCAGTTCCCCTGGCTAGGAAAAGGGATTCCCTTCCCCCTTGCACTTCCCAGGTGAGGGGATGCCTCGCCCTGCTTCAGCTCTCGCTGGTCAGGCTGCAGCAGCTGACCAGCACCGATTGTCCGGCACTCCCTAGTGAGATGACCCCAGTACCTCAGTTGAAAATGCAGAAATCACCAGTCTTCTGTGTCGCTCGCGCTGGGAGTTGGAGACTGGAGCTGTTCCTATTCGGCCATCTTGCTCCGCCCTCCTCTTTTTTTTATTTTATTTTATTTTTTTGATACAGAGTCTTGCTCTGTCGCCCAGGCTGGAGTGCAGTGGCCGGATCTCGGCTCACTGCAAGTTCGGCCTCCCAGGTTCACGCCATTCTTCTGCCTCAGCCTCCCGAGTAGCTGGGACTACAAGCCCCCGCCACAATGCCTGTTTAATTTTTTATGTTTTTAATAGAGACGGGGTTTCACCGTGTTAGCCAGGATAGTCTTGATCTCCTGACCTCGTGATCCACCCACCTCAGCCTCCCAAAGTGGTGGGTGGAATTATTCTTAATAATCTACTTGAATAATCACATATGGATGCAAAAAATGGAAAAGTATAAAAGTAAAACTTAAAGGAGATGAATAACAGAGCCACATAAATAAGGCTTTTAATATTAAGCCAATCCTCTTTTATTGTAACCCAAAAATCATGCATATATGCTTTATGATAGAGACTTTCTTAGAAACAAAAAGCCTAATTTTGGCTTTTGAGGTCCAATTCAAATATTAAAATGTAGTTTTTATTTTTCTGTATGGAAAATCCTTTTATAAATCTGAAGGATGTTTTTGCACAGGATACAAATGGACTATAATGTAGCGTGTAATGTGGTGCTGATTCAACAGATTTTTATTAAAAAACCCCTGCTTTCCTTATTTTTGCCAAAAAAGTAAATGACAAAGCCCTTTACTATAGGTTATTTTTAATTTTTAACAGCTTGAAATAATGGAAGAGAGAGAGGCTAAAAAAAGAAGTCATTAATACAACTATATTTCAATGTGAAGATATGTATAAGTACAAATTGTTAAAAGTTACTATGTCAGACGTCTAGTTTATCTTTCTAAGAGCCTGATGATTCTGTCTTTTTTGGTTTCAGCATCTCCATCTGAATATTGTACATTCCAACGCAAGAACAACAGGATTTGAAGATCTATGAGACGTTGTTTTCCTCTGAAGTACTGTTTTCTTAACAGTACAGATCACATGAATCAGATCTTCTTTACATACTATGACATATATTCCTAGGAAGTATACAAAAACTTAAAAAAACATGTTATGGTATTTGACATTACCTTGAAGACACTTTGGGCAGAGACACTTGGGTTGCAGAGGTTACTGAAGATACGGAATATTGAAATGTTTCCTACAGTCAAACACAGAATCCATTTTTAGAAGTTCACTGACAGTAGTGTTGAGAATAGTATGAGGAAGAGGCTGTTGAAATCAAGATCCCAGGAAGAAGCTATTAAAATCACAGCAGTGGAAATGAAAAACATTGTTTAAATATATTTTTAGGGGATTGCAATGAGGAGACTTTACAGAATAGAATTTGGAGGGGCAAGACAGAAAGAAATCAAGAATGATTCATCACCTCTTTACCAGCTGGAAGCATAGAGTGAGTTAAGGAGAGCTAAAAGAAAATGTTAGCTGTGGCTGATATCCTGAAATTAAAAACAACTTGATTTTGCAGAACTGAAGGCCAAACTCATGAGAAGAATAATGTGCCCAGAAGGTTTTTTTTTTTTTTTTTAAATGAAACTGATTCAGGATTCACAAGACATGGAAAAGCTAAGCACAATCATGAGGAATGTAGGTAAATATATTCTGAAATGAATCAGATGACTAGAATGACAACTTATGAAATGTAGCAACTTGGTTTACTTGCAGAACCGACACTGACATTTGTCATCTGGATGAAGGTATCTGTGAAATGAGGTAAAAGGTCCAAAAGTTGCTGCAGCACTCTTGCTTTGCCAAATGTTTAATTGCACTTTGCTAAGCTCAACAAGGTTTCAGTTAACATGCTGAATATTGTGAAAACAAAAATTGCATAGAGTTACTCAAATCTGAAGTTACCAAATATACCAATTTACAAGGGTTGCTATAGGATAATTTTTTAAATTGCACTGATAATTATTATGCATATGCCACCCAAGACTTTCTCATTGAGTCAGAAGAAAAATTTGATTTATTCTTGTTTTATCTGCACAACTTCAGCAGTTTGTTTTTTATCTGACACAATTAGTATGTTAAGAAGTAAAACTGGCCGGGCGCGGTGGCTCAAGCCTGTAATCCCAGCACTTTGAGAGGCAGAGACGGGCGGATCACGAGGTCAGGAGATTGAGACCATCCTGGCTAACACGGTGAAACCCCGTCTCTACTAAAAAATACAAAAAACTACCCGGGCGACGTGGCGGGCCCCTGTAGTCCCAGCTACTCTGGAGGCTGAGGCAGGAAAATGGCGTAAACCCGGGAGGCGAAGCTTGCAGTGAGATGAGATCTGGCCACGGCACTCCAGCCTGGGCGGCAGAGCGAGACTCCGTCTAAAAAAAAAAAAAAAAAAAAAAAAAAAAAAAAAAAAAAAGAAGTAAAACTAATAAACAGTACTGTAACTATTTTGGCGTCACGCTACCTGACTTCAAACTATACTACAAGGCTACAGTAACCAAAACAGCATGGTACTGGTACCAAAACAGAGCTATAGACCAATGGAACAGAACAGAGTCCTCAGAAATAATACCGCACATCTACAGCCATCTGATCTTTGACAAACCTGAGAGAAACAAGAAATGGGGAAAGGATTCCCTATTTAATAAATGGTGCTGGGAAAATTGGCTAGCCATAAGTAGAAAGCTGAAACTGGATCCTTTCCTTACCCCTTATACGAAGATTAATTCAAGATGGATTAGAGACTTAAATGTTAGACCTAATACCATCAAAACCCTAGAAGAAAATCTAGGTAGTACCATTCAGGACATAGGCATGGGCAAGGACTTCATGTCTAAAACACCAAAAGCAACGGCAGCAAAAGCAAAAATTGACAAATGGGATCTAATTAAACTAAAGAGCTTTTGCACAGCAAAAGAAACTACCATCAGAGTGAACAGGCAACCTACAGAATGGGAGAAAATTTTTGCAACCTACTCATCTGACAAAGGGCTAATATCCAGAATCTACAAAGAACTCAAACAAATATACGAGAAAAAAACAAACAACCCCATCAAAAAGTGGGGAAAGGATATGAACAGACATTTCTCAAAAGAAGATATTCATACAGCCAACAGACACATGAAAAAATGCTCATCGTCACTCGCCATCAGAGAAATGCAAATCAAAACCACAATGAGATACCATCTCACACCAGTTAGAATGGCAATCATTAAGAAGTCAGGAAACAACAGGTGTTGGAGAGGATGTGGAGAAATAGGAACACTTTTACACTGTTGGTGGGATTGTAAACTAGTTCAACCATTATGGAAAACAGTATGGCAATTCCTCAGGGATCTAGAACTAGATGTACCATATGACCCAGCCACCCCACTACTGGGTATATACCCAAAGGATTATAAATTATTCTACTACAAAGACACATGCACACGTATGTTTATTGCGGCACTATTCACAATAGCAAAGACTTGGAATCAACCCAAATGTCCATCTGTGACAGACTGGATTAAGAAAATGTGGCACATATACACCATGGAATACTATGCAGCCATAAAAAAGGATGAGTTTGCGTCCTTTGTAGGGACATGGATGCAGCTGGAAACCATCATTCTTAGCAAACTATCACAAGAACAGAAAACCAAACACCGCATGTTCTCACTCATAGGTGGGAACTGAACAATGAGATCACTTGGACTCGGGAAGGGGAACATCACGCACTGGGGCCTATCATGGGGAGGGGGGAGGGGGGAGGAGGGAGGGATTGCATTGGGGAGTTATACATGATATAAATGATGAATTGATGGGTGCTGACGAGTTGATGGGTGCAGCACACCAACATGGCATAAGTATACATATGTAACAAACCTGCACATTATGCACATGTACCCTAGAACTTAAAGTATAATAAAAAAAAAAAAAGAAGTTACATTGCAATTTTAGCCTAGAATAACATGAGCTACTCTGTACTATCATGGCACCAATAATTAATTAAAGATTTTTTGTTAACTAGATATTATTGTAGAATAAAAGTAATTTCAACATTTTGAAAAGATGTCACTTTCTAAAGCTCATAGCTACTAACATTTTTCTACTATGAAAATGTCATCCATAGCTTTCTATTTTTAGTCAGATTTTGAAATTGCATTGTATAAGTCTTAAAATTAAATAAGTTAGACTCTCTTTCCCTGGGGATTAGCTGCTCTACAAAGAGATACTTCCCTTTCACAGATTGTTTTAATAGATATTTAAATTCATGTCTTAGCTTTTCAAAAAAATAAACCATAACAGGATAAAATTTTTAGTTAACTTATAAGCAAAAGAGGTGAGACAGTATACTTAATTATGTAAATATGAAGGACAAATCACTGATAATCAGAAAGTAGTCATTCTGGAAAACAATTAAATAAACAAATGAGACTCCTAGGTTAATAAAACTGTCACATGTTATGAAGTTGATGGCAGTGTAGATAAAGAGTACATACAATTGATTTCTATTTTAGTTCTAAACTTCGTTATTACTTATTAAATTGTCAAATCAACATGTTTCTTATTTATTTTGCATGAAACTCATGAGTAATTGATAATTTAAAAATGCCTCAAAGGACTGGAGCTGTTACTGAAAGAACTTTTTTATTATATAGTAATGAAAAGGTAAAATTTTCAGAGGATTGTTGGTGAGCTGACTTTATTGACATTCCACATTCCTACACTGTTGACAAGTGTTTTATAGACTGGGTCTGAGGATTAGCAATTTGCTATCTGCAGCAACCCAAATGGGATTTCATAAATGTTGGAAACTCAGGAGGTCATTCCAGCCTTACACTGTGAATGGCTTAGTGCATTTGCCTTTTTAAGTGAGTAAGGAAAACAACACTTGCCAATTCTTGAATGTGTTTCATTGCCTGAAGCAAATGATCCATATTAATGAAATTTAACACTGCTTTAGTGAATATTGATTCGTTCATTTATTAAATGAATTTTAAAATATTAATAGAGTTCCTAGCATACACACTGTGGCTCAAGCTAGGGCACTTGTCCTCTGGTAGAGAATTTTAATTTGGAAACAGTCACTACAATAGATAATAAATAAGAGGGAGCACCAAAATTTCTGGGAGAAAAACAGGGAGTTCTTCCAAAAAAATAAAAATAAAAACCCAGTGTTTATGCTGGATAATAAAATACAGTTGAACTATTCTATTAAAAATGTATTCAATATTATTCTACCAACTGACCCATTTATATGCTTTTAAAATTAAAAATGGGTTTGTTGATTTTCACTTTCGCTTATTTAGGAAATTATTATGATGTCATACAAATGTAGTCTATAGGAATGGATTAAATGTCTCCAAACCCTGTGACTAGGAGCGATGATATCATGGCAGGAGCAAAAGCTTTACAAAATGGATGAGAGAGAGCCGGGGGCTCTGAGGGGGATAACTGTGAGATGCCAAAAAGATGGCAAGAGCCACCAGTGGGGCATCCTGAGCATACCCGAGCCAACCCAACTGTACCCCAAATCTTCAGTAAAATCATATCTACACAATGATTATATTCCCTAGCAAAGAAATGTCAGAGTTTCATATTTGTGTCCACTGAGAGGTAGAATCAGAAGAAACACAAACAAAACTTTGAGATAATAAGGAAGTATTTGGTTTAAGAGTATAGAATTATCATTAACTGGAATGGTAAAGATTTTAAGATTTGCAAAGAGATATGAAGGCATTATGAAGAGGTCAATTTGACAAGTTATACTTGAAATAGCTACCAGATATTCAAGTGGAAATATCAAGTCTGAAATTCTTGGCAGAAATGTGGGTTGAAGCCAATTGTAAATCCTGTCAAGCCAAGAACCTGGATGAGATTATCAACAGAGTGATGACAGAGAAGTGTGGAAGCTGAGCACTGTAATTTTACGAAGTCTAGGAGAAAAATACCAGCAAAAAAAAAAAAAAAAAAATGTATAGAAAGAAGTTAGTGCAGGCCAAACTTGCTCTTCGAGCTTCTCTTATCAGTCCACTTATTTGGTTTTGCTTACTGAGGGAACAGAAGATGTTGATTCTCTTTTTTTTTTTTTTTTTTTTTAACTAAGATATAGAACTGTGAAAAGTAAGGGGAAGGGATGAGAAACCAAGAGTGGTTCCACAGAAGCCAAATGAATTTCTAGGCTTCTAAGATGTCTTCCATATTTAATCCCATGTACTTATAGCTCAATTATCATAAAGATGAAGTTCTCACCTTTCATAGCTATATGGTAGTCATGGTCATGATGAATATACTAATTTTAGAGGAGTGTTTAGGAAAATCTTAACAGATAATTTAAGAGAAAAATGGAAAAAGAATATTTAAAGACAGAAAGGCTAGACAACTTTTTAGGAGTTTTGCTGAAAAATGAGCAAATAAATGAATCCAGAGCTCCAGGGAAATGGAGACCAAAGAAAAAAGGTATTTCTTGTAATAACCGAAAATATAAATTACTTATGTTACTTAATGTTATTCAGTAGAGAAGGAAAATTATGAAGATGAAAAGACCTATGAGTAACATTCTTGAGTTAGCATAATTGGAGGGGACTCACCTACAAGTAAAAGAAATGGCCTGTATAGGAGAGAAGAAGTTCAGCTACAGTAACATGTGTACTGTGGTTTAACGGACTCTTCTGAAATCGTGTTGAAATTTAATTGCCATTGTAGCAGTATCAAGAGGTGGGCCCTTTAAGAGGTATTTGGTCCATAAATAGATTAATGTCCTTATCATGGGAGTGAGTTTCTTATAAAAGGAGATATTAAGCCACATCTTGCTCTCTCTCTCTCTCTTGCCCTTCCACCTTCTCCCATGGGAAGGCACAGTCTTTCCACAGTAAGAAGGCTTTTGCGAGATGCTAGCCTCTTGATCTTAGACTTCCCTGCCTCCAGAAATATGAGAAAAAAAATGTTTCCATTGCTTATATATTATCCATTCTGTAATATTTTGTTAAAGCCACACACAATGAACTAAGACAAAGAGGAAAGGCAAGTGTATAGTTTGCAAGATAGTTTAATAGAAGTGTACTTATAATTGCTTCAGTGTTCTTCTGAAAGGAAGAAAAGTGGTCATCGGTTGAGTGTAATGGTTATAGAGTGATGTTAAAGGTTTTGCAAGAGAGTAAAAGAGCGCGGTAGTCAGGACAGTGGAAAAATTAATAGAGAAATCAATACTGTTAATTATCCTGTTGATGTTTGAGGTAACATATTTAAATAGAAAGCACTCTGACTTTTATTATTATTATTGTTTACCCACACTCACCTCCATGGGTATAGGTATATGATAAGAAGAACATTGGGTTTATCCAGAGTTGTTACCTTGTTAAGAAAGTTCAATGAAGTAAGAGTGTGGAAGAAGTAGAGAATGTATTCATGAGAGTAGTTTTAATGATTATTTGTAGAACATCTCAGTAGGTGTATATACCTGCGTCATCTGCCTAGGTAGAATTTCTTAAAGAACAAACTGCTCTTCTGTAGCTGACTATCAGGAAGCTGTGAAACTCTATGGAAGAAGAAGAGAAAAGTGGCATTTGTAAGAACTGGAAAAGAGGGTTTTGATCATTGGTTTCTAAATGACTCCAAAATGTTGCCAAAGAGTCAGGCGTTGAGGGAAGACAAATGAGTGATCTCAATGTGTATTCTTCATTAGAAATTATATATTGTCTCCAATCAACAAAATGGGGTAGCATTTTTGACAACATTTGAATGCATATATGGTAATATAGATAGAAGCCGATATATCATTCACTTTAAAACTATTTGATAACAGGGACAATAAAACATACCTATCTATGTGGATCATAGGAGAGAGATTTTAGTCATCCAGGAGATTTGACAAAGTGACAAAACTGGTGTGCCTAAATCAAATCTTTTCAGAAGTAGTTGTTATAGAACTGCTTGTGGAGAAATTACAAAAAAGACATGTCTTCATTCATTTTATGCTGCTATAGCAGAATACGAAAAACTGGGTGACTTATAGTGACTGGAAATGTATTGGTTTCAAGGTAATGAAGGCTGGAAATTCCAAGAGCATGGCTCCTGCATCTGGTGAGGGGTTCTATGTTGCATCATCCCATGGCCAGTGGCAGGAGAGCAAGAGAGAATCAACCAGGGAGAGAGCAAGAAAAAAAGGGACAAACTCATCCTTTTATGAAGAGCACACACCAATGGTAACTAACTCACTCCCAGAATAATGCCATTAATCCATTTATAAGGGCAGGGCTCTCATAACATAATCACCTCTCAAAGGTCCCACCTCTCAACATTTTTGTATTGGAATTAAGTTTCCAACACATGAACTTTAGGGTACACATTCAAAGCATTGAAGGCATGATTCTCTGATCTTGCCTTAATCTACATTTTGTCACAATTCTTGCCCTTAATAGAAAAAAATGTCAAGGAAGTATTAGTACCTTGTTCCCCCAGTGAGTAGCAACATATGGTTCAGGTGATAAGGGAAAATTAAAGAATAAGTTTAGCATGACAAGTTAGAGGTCAGTTATCTGCCATTGAGGAATATGAGGAGAAAATAAATAATTCTTTTTTATTATTATACTTTAAGTCTGGGATACAGGTGCAGAACCTGCAGGCTTCTTACACAAGAATACATGTGCCTTGGTGATATGCTGCACCCATCAACCTGTCATCTAGGTTTTAAGTCCCTCATGCATTAGGTATTTGTCCTAATGTTATCCCTCCCCTTGCCCACCACCCCCGGACAGGTCCTGGTGTGTGATGTTTCCCTCCCTGTTTCCATGTGTTAAAGACACATGCACATGTATGTTTATTGCAGCACTATTTACAGTAGAAAAGACTTGGGACCAACCCAAATGTCCATCAATGATAGAATGGATAAAGATAACGTGGCACATATATACCATGGAATACTATGCAGCCATGAAAATAAATAATTCTTAACCTACTTGTTAGATTAAAATAAATTATAGAAACATGAGTCACCATGAAAATAACTGAGTGTTACTACTCCTCAGTATCAAAAAGGTCACCTACATATGAGATAGAATTGAAAAAAAATAATGGACTAATTGGAACTTGCTGAGGTAAGAAAAAAAATTTTTTTGCTGTAGTAAAAACTATATTGATGATTTCACAGATGATGGTATTGAGATCAAGAAAGTTTAAATAAATTACATGGCTTCGCAATACAGGGGATGAGTCAGGATTCAATCCCACATAATTGAGTTTGCCCTCCTGTAGTTGAATTCTAAAGAAGAAATTATTACCCTGGTCATGCAGAATGTAATGTCTAAACATGGTAAACATAAAGTGCAGAGCAAATCTAACCTCTTGACTATGAAAGTGCTCTACTACTGATTTCTCCTCTGCAGAAGGCATAGGCTTTGGTTAGGAATTCTGAGAAGGCTAGGATTCCACTGAAGATGCTACTATTTAGTCATTAGAATTCTGTGACACATGATGTGCCCTATGTGGAAGTATGGACATGCTATAACAGAGAAATTAAGGTATGAATTTATTTTGCATACTGGGCAACATTTAATAATAATTTGCCTTTTTATATTTGTCCCTCCATATTTCACAGCTACCTAGTTATCCCCTAATGCTTGTGATGCAGACCAAGCTCTTGACGACTGAATTAGTGTATAAGGCCAAATACTAGTGGCCCAGAAAAGGGACTAGAGCGTCTCAATTTACAAAAGGTTTAAGGTCAAATGAGGAATTAATCCTCAATAATAAATTTAAGAAAATTTTTGTTTAATTATTAGAACAAATTTTAAAATTTAAGAAGAGGAAAGATGGGTGGGATTGGTGGACCTCTATGCTTGAAGTGGTTGCATGATACAGGTTAAATATGCATTATGTATTTTCTTCCCATTGCTTCTCACACATAATGTGCTAAATCAAGACACTATGCTTTTCTGCGTTAGCTGTGCTTTGCAGTTGCCGAAATGAAAATCACTAGCCTGGCGCAGTGAAACAATAGGTAATTCCAAACTCCAAGTTGTGAACCTTCTCCTTTTTCTCTCTTCATCTTTTGATTATCCGATACTCTGTTACACAAGCCAAATGTGATTTCACTGTTTTCTGAAAATTGGAGTTTTGCTTCCTGACAACGGGTAGAACCCATTGCTGTCACACAACCAGGTAACATAATTAACACAAGATATGAGAAAATACATTGGAGAATTCGTAAAGATAATATGAGTGTTGCTGAATTTATCAAGTTGTAAAGTTAAGTTTGTTCCATCTACGTTTGCCAGTATTTCAAAACAGCAGGAAAGACCTAAACAAATTTTTGGAAACACTTAGTTCTATAAATTACTCAAACGTCATCTTCTTCTTCCTCTATTATTCCTTGCACTTTTAGGCATTTCTTGCTCGTGATCATCTAAATTAAAGGATAAAATGAGAAAGAGATAATGTGAGATTCAGGTTAGCCAATTCTGCTGTTGTTAATAGCTCCATTAGTAAATTTCTTATTTAGAGGATTACCGAATAGTAATTATTGCCCCAGGTTACTGAATACATTCTAGTGACCTGAAAGTAGAAATGAATCTATTAAGGTTGCCTAACTTATAATTTATTGTATAAAATAACCCTTAGAATTTACATTTGTGATTATCTAATCTTGGATGCAAAAAAGTTGTCAAAGCAAATGGCGAACTTTATAGGAAGAATTTCTCAGGGCAGAATATTATTGTGTAGCACTCACCATCTAGAAAAAGAGAAGCATTGGCAAAGTTCAGAGATTTCTATAAGAATGTTATGAATTTGACTTGAATTATGTAGCAGATCTGATTTGGATATCAGGGTGTAAATCAGAATATCAGGCTGAAAACCATCTTCATTATGCCAAATTCTGGATTTCAAAATTCTTTAATAATAAAATATAAGCTATGTTAACCAACATACATATATTATGGTTATGGTAATTATATTCAATTAAACATGCACCAGTAGAAATGGGTATGAAGGAGAAGTATGGGAGAGGACACAGTATAGAAACAAAACCAAATAAAAATAAAGAAAACTAAATTTTTTTTTCAGGGAACACTATTTCTCTGATGCATGTTTCCTCTTTTTTTGATAATATTTAGAGACTTAACTCAAAATTTTTGACTTTTCATAGAAGAACAAACCAAGTACCTAATAATTTGTAAGCAACAGCAATTAATTATGGGACTAACTGGTTGTTATCATTTTATTTGTTGCCAACAGCTTCCATTCTGTGGGGCAACCAAGTTATTCAGACTTTATCTTGAAGTATGTGGAATAGTTGATACAAGGTCCAATTTTTTAACTTGGCCTTTTCTAGAAAAAATTCTGACTCCTTTTCTTTTACCCTTTCTAAAGTCATAGTGTAAGTTAAAATGAGATAATCAGCATAAACCATGAAGATTACATGTAGAGGATCAGATAAGGTCACCTGTAAAATAAAAACCCTGATTCATTATGCAAAATAGATGTTATTTTAGGTTCCTAGAAATTCTAGGTTATTGAAAGGGATATATGTTCTTAGGACAATTAAAAATAATACCATTCTATTTACAAATACCTAATATTTGATTTTACTTTAAAGTCATGTGGACTATATATATATATATATATATATAAATCAGGAAAAAAGTAGAAAAACTAGTGAGAACATAGTGAAATTGGCTGTATCTTATTTAAAAAATTTGCTCAGTATAATTTTATTATTTAAGCATTAATTAAATATTATTAAGACATTATGTTATGACAATGTGAAACTATTCTAATGTTTTACAACTTTTGAAAAATTTTAAATAGGTTAAGACTCACAAGAAGTTGTAAAAAATTAAATAAAAAGGTCTTACAGACTCAGCTTTCTCCAGTGATAATGTCTTGTATAACCCCATTACAATGTTGAAACAAAGAAGTGGATGTTTGTACAATCCTATTAACTTAGATATAGATCTTATTTGGATTTCACAGTTTTCACAGGCGTGAATTATTTTGGTTTGCTTTAGTTTTGTTGTATAGTTCTGCGGAATTTAAGAAATGTGTAATTTGAGTAACTGTCATTAAAATCAAGACACTAACATAGATCTATCACAATAAAGAAACTTCCTCATATTATTCCTAATAGTCATACTCTTCTCCTAGACCTAAATATATATTAAAAAAACTAACCTGTTCATCAATAAAATGTTCTGCCTTTGAAATAACTATATAAATAAAGCCAGATATGATTTAATTATTTGCAATTGAACCTTTTACTCAACAAAATTCTCTGGAGATTCGTCTACTTTGCTGTGTGTCAGTTGTTCATTCCTTTTTATTGCTGAATAGTATTCCATTGTATGGATGTACCATGGTGTGCTTATCATTTTATCCCTTGTATGACATTTAGATTTTTTCTAATTTAGGGCTATTACAATCAAAGCTGTTGTGAAAATTCAAGTACAGGCTTTCTTGTGAACATAAGGTTTCATTTCTCTAGGAAAACTACCCAGAAGTTTGATTATAGGGTCATATGGTAAGTATCTAACTTAAAAAGAAACTGCCATGCTTGTTTCAAGATTGGCTGTGCCCAGCTCAATTATCTTCAGCCACATACAAGAGATTCAGAGCCTCTGCATTCTCACCAGCAGTTGGTGTTGTCACTAATTTTTATTTTAGCCATTCTAAGCTGTGTAAAAGCCCTCTTATCGGGGTTTTAATTTGCACTTCTCCAGATGTAATTATTATGAACATCTTTTTATGTGTTTATCTTCCATCTGTACATATTCTTCAGCCAAATGCCAAAGTGTATTTTGCCGTTTTCTAATTGAATGATTATTATTTGTTTACTACTGACTTTAGAAAGTGTTGTGGTCTGAGTGGTGTGCCTGCAAAATTTATGTGTTGATGCCCTAACCTCCAGTACCTTAAAATATGACTGCATTTAGAAAGTGGAACTTTAAAGAGGTAATTAGGTTTAACGATGTCATTGTGGTGTGCCCTAATTCACTGTGACTGGTGTCCTCATAAAATAAGAAACTGGGGCACAGATATGCACAACGGAAAGACTGTATGAAGACAGTGAGAAGTTAGCCATTTACAAGTCAAGGAGAGAGACCTCAGAAGAAACCATCTCTGCTCACACCTTGATATTAGATTGCTAGCCCCCAGGACTGCCTTATTTCCAACTTTAGAGGGAAAACTCTCAGGCCTTCTCCATTAAGTATGATGAAATGATGAAATGAGTATTTGTAGATGTACTTCATCAGCTTGAGTATATTTTTTCTATTTCTACTTTGTTTGGTGTTCATCATAAATGTTATTAAAGTGTATCAAAATTTTTCTACAGTGATTAAAATAATCCTTTTATATCTGTTAATATGATGGATTACATTTATTGATTTTAAAACATTGAAACAGCCTTGCATTCAACTAGGAATAAAACTACTTAGGTATTTTTGTTTTTATTATACATTTATACATTTATGTTGTTTGAGCTGCCAGTCAAGGCTGCCGTAACAAACTATTACAAAGAGTTTTTAATATACTTTGAATGTCAAATATGTGATCTACAAACAGTTTACCCTAGACTGCGTCTTGTCTTTTTAATATACTTAAACATGCTCTTTATGCAGTGTAAAAAAGCATTTAATTTTGAGGAAGTCAGTTTACATTTAAAAAAATTATTGATTATAATTTTGGTATCATGAGTAAGAATACTTCACCTTGTCCTAGATATTAAAGATTGTTCTCTTATTTTTTCCAAAGTTTTGTTGTGTTTTGCATTTAAGTCTTATGCATCTTGAGTTAATCTTTGAATAAGATGTGAAATTTGGTTGAATTTCATTGATTTTTTCTATAAATATCTAATACTATTTGTTGAAAAATCTCTAGTTGTTCTGTTAAGGGACTTTTGTTTATTTGCCTAAAATCAGTTGGCTGTAACTGTGTAGGTCAATTTCTAGCTTCTTTATTCTGCTTCTTTTATCCATGTGTCTATTTTTCTGCCAACCACTGCATTCTCTAATTTACTAGAGCTATAGTGTCTTAAATTCACATGCTCTAATTCTTTCAAATTTTTTTTTCTTAAAATTGTTTTGTCTATGTTATTTTTTTTTTTTTGGTTTTTCATCTAAACGGTAGATGCAACTTGTTTATACCCACTGATGCAATTCATTTTAATATGAATTGCTTAAAAATATAGATCAGTTTGGGGAGAATTGACATTGTTACTAGTTTAAATATTCCAACCCACAAACATGTATGTCTTCCCATTTATTTAGTTCTTCTTGGATTTCCTTCTTTAGACTTAGTTTTTACACTCAGATATTGTACGTGGTTGTTTATATTTACATTTTCTACTTTTTGCAGAGTGAGGACAATTGATAGTGTGATTTTAAATTTGTTTTTCCCAAGTATTTTTTTTTTTTAGTGTATAGAAAACATTTGCTATTTGTTGACCATGTATCCTGGAACCTTGCTAAACTTATCTGTTGTAGAATATTTATGGTAGATATATTAATACATTCCATACAGTTGAGAATGCCATCTGCAATTGGGACAGTTTATATTCTGTATACTCTAATCTGTAACAATTACACTACAATTATTTTTCTTTATTGTTTTGCAAAAACTTACAGGATGGTGAGTATGAGTGTTTAATATATACTATCCTGCCTTATTTCCAACTTTAGAGGGAAAACTCTCAGGCTTTCTCCATTAAGTATGATGAAATGAGTATTTGTAGATGTACTTCATCAGCTTGAGTATATTTTTTCTATTTCTACTTTGGTGTTCATCATAAATGTTATTAAAGTGTATCAAAATTTTTCTACAGTGATTAAAATCCTTTTGTATCTGTTAATATGATAGATTACATTTATTGATTTTAAAACATTGAAACGGCCTTGCATTCAACTGGGAATAAAACTACTTAGGTATTTTTGTTTTTATTAAACACTTCATTCAACTTACGAATACTTTGTTGAGTATTTTGTATCTAGGTTCATGAGGAATATGGCTCAATAGCTTTTTAGCTTTATTTTTGGTTTTCTGCTACTATATTTGTCTGGTTTGGGCATCAGGATAATGCTGGCCTCAAAATACAAGGGGAAGAATTCCCTTCTTTTCTATTTTCTTAAATAGATTGCACATAATTTGTGTATTTCTTAAATTATGTGGTAGAATTTGTCTGTAAAACAATCTAGACATAGATATTTCATATTTGAAAGGTTTTTAGTTAGTATTTCAATTTATTTAATAATTATAGAATTATTCAGATGATCTATTACATTTTGTGATGCGTTTATGGTTCTCAATAATCAATCCGTTTCATCTAAAATTTCTATGTATATGAATAAGTATTTCTTTATTAATGTTTTAATACCTTTGAGGTTTATTGTGGTATTTCTTCCTGTATTTTTTGATTGTTAATTCATGTTCTCTTTCGTGTTTTCTTTGGTCATATTTGCTAAAAGTTTAACAAAAATGTAGCTTTTTTGATTAATTTTCTTCATTATTTTTGTTTTTAATTTTACTGATATCTGCTCTTATCTTTATTATTTCTTCCCTCCTGCTTGCTTTGAGTATTATTATTTTGTTTAGTGTGTTAACGAAACATCTTATGTTAAGTTCTAATTAAGCATTCTAATATAAGCATTCATTCAGTGCTATAAATTTCATCTCAGCGTGGCTTTAGCTCTCTCATTTTAACAAATTTTGATATTTTGTGCTTTAGTTCTCATTCAGTTCTCTCTGTCTCTGTGTGTGTGTGTGTGTGTGCACGCTGCATGTAGATTTCTTAATTATTCTCTTGGATTCACGGATTATTAGTATTTTTTAAAAAAATATAGTAATTTGCAGTTTTTTTTTTTTTTTTTACTATTCTGTTACTGTTTTTAGTGTCTTTCTAATACAGTCTAAGAACACATCTTGCATAATTTTCTTATCTTAAATTACTTAATTTTGTTTTATGGTTGTTGAATACTCCATATATAGTTGAAAATATGTGTATTATGCTTCTGTTGTTTGGAACATTTTATAAAGGTCAACTAGATCTCAGTGGCTGATAGTATTGTTTAGTTCTCTCTCTAACATTTTGTCTATTGGATCTATTAATTTCTGAGAAAGGAGTGTTGTCATCGCTGATTCGAATTGTAATTTTCTCTTTCTACTTAGTTCTGCCAGTTTTGAAACTCATTTGCTTTGTTTATAGCTAGGTATAGGTATAGATTAAGGTATAGATAGGTAATATTTAGTTACATTTTCTTCGGGAATGGACAATTTTATCTGTATGAAATAACTTTGCTGTCTATGATAGTTTACTTTTCTCTAAAGTCTACTTTATCTGATACTAGTATAAATATTTCATATTTATTTTAATCATTCTTTGCATGTATTTTGAGACTTACATGACCACCTTCCAGTTCAGATTTTTCTGTGAGAAAATCTCACTAGCTTATTGATAAATTTTACTCAAAACTAAGGTTTATTATAATAACGGAAACAGAACACGAGCAAGAGAAGATCTACATTAGTTGTAGTCCAAAGAAATCAAGTGCAGACTTCTAAATTCTTCCCCATGAGATCACACAGATTGCAGTTTTCATTCTAGTAGTGAACTACAGGAACATATATGAAATGGGCCTTTGAGGGAAATGTGCTTGAGCGTCAGGATCTGAGGTTTTTATAGAGGGCTGATCACGAAGGAACTTTCTAGCTGTGTGAACAATCATGGAGTCTTAAACAGAATTCCAGAATTCCAACAGTTAAACAAAGTACACACAATCTGCCACTTTTTATTTGAATCTTTGGTCCACTACATGTAATGTGCCATTACAGTCCAGAAGATTTTAAGCTTTATATTTGAATTTAGTTTTCAGAGTTTTGACTATGATGTTTCTGGATGTAGATTTCTTTGGATATACTCTGCTGGGTGTTCACTGAGCTTTTCGAATGTGGGTTAATTGTTTTCATCAAAACTGAAAAGACTTTAGTCATTATTTCTTTAAATATATTTTCAGCCTGATATTTTCGTTTCTTCTTCTGAAACTTCAAAAACATAAATTTCAGATCTTTTGTTATGATTTCATAAGCCTCTGGTATCAGTTTATTTTTAAAATTTATTTTTTCTATATTATTTTTAGATTGCATAATTTTCTTTTCATTTATATTAAATTTTCTTGATTATTTTCCCTGTTACTGCTCTTCTACTATTAAATTCTTTCCATGAAATTTTTATTTTGGTTATTGTATTTTTCAGATTAAAATTTTTCATTTGATTTTTCTATTATATCTATTTTTTAGTATTTTATGTGTCTGAATATGTTTCAAGGGCTATCTTCTATTATTTGTCCATTTTTCTTATGATTGTTGTGAAATGTTTGTCAGATAATTTCAAACTCTGTGGTGTATTGATATTGCTGACTATTTTTGTCTTTTCACATCAGAATTAAGGTTATCCTGAGCTTTGGGGTGGTGAGTCAGAGCTCTGTTAATGGTCTCCACAAGAAAAAAGATACTTCCTCTTTATTGAAAAAGTGGTGACCACAGTCAGAGCTCTATCCACAAGCTCTGTTGAGAATGGATGCTCTCTCACTGCTGTTTAGGTGGGAGGGAAGTTGCAGACGGTTTCACTGACTTGCTGTGCCACAGCAGCATCTATTACTATGGGAAAAAAGACATGGGTATTGTAGTGATATTCACCTTGAAAACTGGTCAGTGTGAATAAAGCGTTGCCCAACTGTTGCTTCACCTCTTTTCTTGATCTTTTGGCTAGGGAAAGCAGGCCTCACCCAGGACTACTTTTTGTTTGTGTCTATTGAAGTTCCTGGGTTTGTGGATTTCTCTGGTGCTCATGCTAAATATTTGGGGAGGTGAAAAAAAAAATGTCAGGGAACAAACTATTGGCTTGTACCCTGAGGTTCAAGCAAGGCCTAGGTTTGCCTAGTCCACCTTCTTTGCTCTGCCTTTTGGCATCTTCTTCAATGTGACTAGGGGTCTGGTCTAGAGGTTAGTGTGTGTGTGTTTGATTAGAGGGATAGATAAAATATAATTTATTTACTCCATCTTATTTAGAATGAATGTTTCTTATGTTGACTTAGAAAAGGTAATTTTGGTTAGAAAATATGACTTGTGTTAAACTTTAAAATAGAATGTTTTATTTTTATTATTGTTTCATTAATTTTTAGTAACACTAAAACAAACTATTGTTTCTTTAGAGAAACATACATAAGTTTTCATATACAAATAAATTTTCAAGTTCCTTAATTAAAAAAAAATTAAGACAACATTCAACTCTCTTTTGTATAAATTAGAGTTTAGAAGATTTTTTTCCATTGAATATTTTCTATTTTTCTTATTTCTAGCAATATTTTACCCTTCTTCAGACAATCTTCAAGTCACCCTTTTTATTTCTGACTATGTACCATTTTAAATAAAAGTGGTTTGTTTTTCTTAGCTGTTGGAAAATTATTGTCAGACAACACGCTGAAAGCCACCTAACTGTAAATTACCTTCTATTTCTCTGAGTAATGTTCAGCCACCTAACTGCAAATTGCCTTCTATTTCCCTGAGTAATATTCACAAAATTTACCCAGCAAGTTGACTCTATGCATCTCTCTAACAAATAGTGCATTAATCAGCATCCGTATGAACTTGGCTATTATCCCATCAAAAGAAAGTTATAATTGGATCAAATTCACTAATTTTCTTACTATATGAGTAACAATTTCCCATGTAATAATGCTACTTAACCCCTCATTCTTGAAATTTCAGACCATAGATGTGGAAGTGATTATAAAATACTTTGTATTGATGAATAAGCTCTTATGCAGTTCTCCGGAATTCTGAACTTTCAGGTTAACTTAGTTTTTTTTTTTTTTTTTTTTTTTCTTTCTTCTCTTTTTGGTTCTTCATTATTTCTGCATACAAAATGCTTAAGTTCTACCTTCACCACTGATCACTATCGTCCAAGTAATCCAACAGGCTCATACAAGACCATTCCCTAGTAGTAAGGAGAAGATAAGGAACCATAAAGATCTTCAATTTGTAAATAATCAGGAAGATAATATAATTAGCCATAGAGGAACTATTTTCTATTATTTTATTACTTTTAATATTAAATATTCTAATATATGAAAATATTTTAATATTAATATAACAAGTCCAGATTAAAGAGTATTAATTTTTATTAATCTTTTATGTCAAGTTTTTTCTAATTAAAGATATATTCTCAAGTTAATTCTATTATTTTTCCAAAAAAGCAATTTCTCTTCTAAGCTCAGTTTGTATAATTTTTATTAAAAAGGACGAGAGAGTATGTCTTCTCTAATTTATTGTACCATGCACTCTACTACAATATACAAGATGGCATTCTGTATTTCTAATATGATTATCATCCCAGTTTAAATAAATACATAACATTCTAATTTCCACAAATTTATGTCACTGATATTATGCCGAAACAATTTTATATCTAATGCTATATCTTAGGAAATAATACTAAGCAGATGCTCCATCTGAGCAATACATTGCTTATCTCAGAAATTAGAAAGTATTAAGCTTGGAGGCAGCTCAAGATGACACCTTCCCCAGATCTGGGTTTTGAGGCAGTGAAAATGAGCATTGTTAATTACCTAGATTCAAACTATTAGATTACTTTGTGAGCCGTTAAAACAAACAAACAAAAAATGGTTTAAGATAATCTCTTTTCTGGTTGGGCTTTGATCAATGTATTGATTAATGTAAATCAATCAAGATTATTTAATGTCCCTTTGTTACAGGTGAACCCCAAATCGAGGCTCAGCCCAGGAAGCCACATGGGTTATTGGTTCCCAGCAGGAAAGAATTCAGGAGTGATCCCACATAGTAAAGTGAAAGCAAGTTTATTGAAAAGTGAGGAAATAAAAGGATGGCTGCTTAATAGGCAGAGCAATACTACACCATGGGCGGAGTAGCGCTGATGGCCTGATGCTAGCTGGCTAGTTTATGACTATTTCTTCATTATGTGCTAAACAAGGAGTAAATTATTCATGAGTTTTCTGGGAAAGCGGGGGTGGAGAGGGAGGCCTAAGGACCAGGGTTTCTCCCCTCTCCAGACCATATAGGGTAACTTCTGGATGTTACTGTGGCATTTGTAAATTGTCATGGCACTGGAAGAAATGTTTTTTAGCATGCTAGTGGATTATAATTAGTGTAAAAGGAGCGGTGAAGGTCATTTTTCCTGCCATCTTGATTGTAGCTGGTTTATACCGGTTTCTTTACTGTATACTCTGTTATCAGTGGGATTTTGTGACCTGTTGTTTACTGTTTCCTGTCTCAGCAGGGTCATGTGATCCTTTGTCTTAGGAAATGATCCTGATGACTTCCTGTCTCCCCTTCATAGGTTTTCTTTTTGTTGTTGTTTTTATTTTTTTGCTGTGGTGGAGAATGTAAGCCTAATGTTGTAATTCAGTTTTTAGCAGAGGCTAGTTCAGTAATAGATGCGTACTTTGGCCTTGTAAATGAGATCTGAGAAATATTTCCTCAATGTCAAAATAATGAATAGGTAGTCTTTAAAACTTTGAATGAGAAATTTTGGCCTGTACATTTCTGGTGAATATCCAACAATTACGAGAAGACAAATTTAGTGGGAAGCCAATATTGTGGATGTCAGAATGAAAGGATGAAAATAACTCACATTTCTAAACATGCAACTTAACTGCAACACAGACCAGTCACACAGCCCATTTTCACTGTAGATTTTCTCTTTTTTGAGACAAAATATACTTAGATTTTAAGATAACTTTTTTTTCTGTTCCAGGTAGTTGAAAGAATCATGACTGATACAGAAGTTAACAACTTTAGAAATGGATTGAGCAGGAAACAACTTGAGAACACATGCTAGTACATAAAAATGTGACAGATGGAAAATATCAGATTTCCAAATTCATAGTATTGATATTTGTAAAATGCTATCTATGGAACAGAAAAAGAGAAGGATACAGATGCCCAGGAATAACTGTGAAAAGCTGAGGAAGATAGAATTGAGATGAGAACTGAAGAACTGATAAGATTTGAGGATTGGCTTGGGATTATATACACTATGCAGTTTAGAATGCATTCTACATTTTTATCCCAGTCAGGATTTATATAAATAATGTGGATATAACCCAAATATTGCAATTAGATTTTTTAAATCAATGTTTGCATGTAATGTAAGATTTGCCCTCAGTTCTGATATAGAGATATAGAAATTTTTTTTCCATTGTGTGCTCTGCAATTTAGTCAGTCATGTAACAAAAAGGATTTGTGTATGTAAAATTCAATTATCTCTCATGAAAGGGAGAGCCATGTATTTTTTATATCGAAATGTGTAGCTCAGAACATAAAATATCCGCATGATATAGAATGTAAAGCACCAGAAATAATTCTAAGTTCAGTGTTATAAACTGAATATTTTTATGCCTCCCTCTTTCCCTACCAAATTCATATGTTGAATTTCTAACCCTCAATGGGATGTCATTAGGTGGTGGGGCTTTTGGGAGCTAATTGGGTCATGAAGGTGGAACCCTCAGAAATGGTATTATTGCCCTTATAAAAACAACTTTAGAGAAATCTTTTACCTTTTTAATGCCATATGAGCATATAAGGAATATAAGGAGAAGACAGCAACAGTCTGCAACCTGGAAGAAGGCCCTCAGTGGAACACATCTATGCTGATACCTTGATCTTGTACTTCCTGTATCCATAACTTTGAGAAACACATTTCTGTTTTGTATATGCCTCCTAGTCCAAGGTACTTTGTTAAAAGGACCCAAAGTAAGACAAGCATTTTTTAACATTACAAGTTATTATAAGAACTATGGTTGATAAAGTTGTTTTTGCTTTCCCTTACATAAATAATTTTCTTCCTATATTCAGTCATTTCATATTGCTTTTCAGTCCCTAGTATTTTCAGCAACATAAATGGGAAAACAAAGTAAGATTACACCAAAGATCTCAAAAGTAAAATCCAAAAAGAAAAGAGGAAAAGTTTTCAATTATGGCTTCTCAGACACACGATTGATATAAGTATCTCAAAATTCCTGAAGAGAAAGTTGTTTGTCCACAGCTCTAGGGAGAACATTGTATTAGTAAAGCAGACATTGACGTTTATGTTTTAGTTCTCACTTCTCTAATAATTAAAAATCTGCGTTTCCACCAGAAGTAATAAATGAAGTTAATTTTAAAAATACATAAACAATAGTTCTGAATTTTTCTCTGATAATAAGTAATATTGCTATATATAGAGTTCTGGTTGGCAGGCATCTCTGTTATTTCTCATTATAGTCATAGCAATGTTTCACTTTTGTTTATCCCCAATGATAATTCCTTTGCCTTGCATACTTCATTAATCTATCTCTCTCTCCATCCATCCATCCATCTATCCATTGATCTATCTATTCATCAATCAGCATTTTTTAAACACCAAGCTATGTCAGGTGCTGATATTTGTTCCCAAAGAATACTGTGCATGTATCTGTCTCATTACCATACTATATGAAAATACATCTATTTACATTTTATGCCCTATTACATTTGAATCTCCTCAATGATTAAGACCATATGTTATTAAACTCCATATCCTTCAAGTTTTTTCAAGAGTCTAGCTATCTAGGGAAAATTGCGAGAAATATGTTGCTGAGCCCTGAAGATAAGCTTGGAGAGATGCACAAAACAAACAAATAAACAAAAAACACAAAAGTGGGGCTTCACATGACTATTATGGAATTTCTTAGATGGTAAGAAAACACACTGTCTGTTTGTTACTTTGTTTTTTTTTTTTTTTTTTTTTTTTGCTATATAAGTAATTTATTTTCTCATTATCATTAATTCATTGTGCTTATTTAAAGTATACAACACGATGTTATGGGATACATATAGATAGCACAATGTTCACTACAGCAAAGCAAATTAAGCTTTCAGAAGGTCATGGAGCTACCTATTTTTTGTGTGGCAAGACCAACTATACTCATTTAGCAAAAATTTCAGATGCAATATTATATTATTAATTACAGTCCTCATGTTTTAGTTTCCATTTCTAGATTTGTATATGCTACATATTAGCTACATTGTATCCTTTGACCTACATCTCTCCATTTCCTCCTTCCAACCCCTGATAACCACTGTTGTATTATCTCTGTATATTTGACATTTTTTTTCAAAGATTTCATAAAAAGTGAGAGCATACACGAGTTTTATTTCTGCATCTGGCTTATTTTACTCAGCATAATGCCTTCCATATTCATTCATGTTGTGACAAATAGCAAGAACTCCCTTTTAAAGGCCAAATAATACTCCATTATCTATCAACAGAAACAAGTTGTTTCCATATCTTGGCTATTATGATACCTCTGCAAATGGCAGGACGTCATTTTTCAAGGTTGAAAAATATTTCATATTTAAAGCTGAAAAAGATATATATGTACACACATATAATTATATTTAAATACATATAATTATGTGATATATTATATATATTTGACATATAATATTCAATATATACAACCATAACTATGTTATATTAATACAGAATTGTATAATACGTACTATATACATAATTATACTATGCAACACATACAGAAAACGCATACACTCCACAGTTTCTTTATCAATTCATTCATCAATCGTCATTTACATTGGTTTCATACCTTGGGTATTATGAATGATGCAGCAATCAAAATGAGAGTGCAAGTATTTTTACGAGGTGCAAATTGTGTTTCCTGTGTGTATATATTCAGAGAAGACACAAAAGTGGCCAAAAAGTATATGAAAAAGAGCTCACTATCACTAATCATCAGGAAAACCAAAATAAAAATCACTATGAGGTATCACCCTACACTCATTAGAATTGTTACTGTCAGAAAAACAAGAGAATTGACAAAGGTGTGGAGAAAAGGAAATCCTTGTACAATGTTGGAATAGATTGGTGCAGCCAGAAATCCCTCTTCTGGATATACATACCCAAAGGAAACATAATATTTTCTTATATGTATGTTTCCAGTTTAATCATCTCACTTTGACATCAAATGTAAAACTAAATTAACGTTCATAAAAAGGTAATTTTCTTTTATGTTGAACACTCCCATGCTTATGTGCAAACTGGAGATTATAAACTTTTTTTATAATCAATTTCAATCATGTAATATTGCTTCCTATTTATTTTTCTTTGAATGATAGAGTTATCTTAATGAAATATATCTAGGCTAAATACTTTGTAGGAAAAATATTATAAAAGAATAATAAAAAATGTGATAATGCACACACATACAGGCATTAGAGATTTTATTTGTGTTTTTTGGATGTAGTATTCATCCTATTATTAATAATTACATTGTATTAGTACCTTTCAGATGATATTAGCAAAAATGGGACTGTTTCTCTACAAACACAGGAAAAGTGAATAAAAACTCCTTTTTTGGCCAGGCACGATGAAATATGCCTGTAGTGTCAGTTACTCTGAAGACTGAGGTAGGAAGATCACTTGAGGCCAGGAGTTCAAGGTTGTAGTGGGCTGTGTTCATGCATATGAATAGCCACTGCATTCCATCCTGAGACAAATAAATATAGACCCCATCTCCAAAAGAAAAATTAAAAGAGGAGTTTTTTTTTTTTTTTTTTTTTCAGCACTCTAGGAAAAAGTCAAAGATTTGTAGCAACCAAGTGAACAGTAAATGATGAAGTCAACTTTAAAACAGTAGGAGAGTTTTGAGATACTTACTTGTCTTAATCCTAATTCTCTCCTAGCTCAGTAGCGGTTTTGAAGATAGCAGCCATGTTTGCACTATAGCATTCTTGTCCATAATTTCATATGTATCAAAGTTGACCTTGTGCTTAAAGCATTGTGTTAGTTTGTTTTGACTTGTTGGGCAGCTACCTAGAGGACTGATGCAAATACTTGCCTTTGTTTCACCTAACTGAGAACTCTCTTAGGGCAGAAATGTGGGTACATAGAGGTTAATCCTTGAACACTTTAAAAGGTAAATGAAGAACCCATTACTTCTTGTTGCAAAAGATTGCAATTTGAGCTTAAAAATCTTCATGCCAAAAGCTTGAGAGGAAAAATTAGGGAGAAAGAGTCTTTAAAGTTTATGACATTGAAAAAGTTTGTTCATACTGAGGAATGTAAAAGGTTATGTGTATACCAGGGCAAGATGCCTAATCAGAAAAGACCTGAGAAGACTATAAGCTTTCAGTTTAGACTCATTTTTAGGCTGAGCCAAAGCAGGAAATGAAGAGTAATTCAGTGTGGAAAGAATGCCCCAATAAAAAGCCAATCTTCAAAGATTGGGAGAGGTGTTTTTGTTTGTTTGTTTGTTTGTTTGTTTTTGGCTTAGAATGTGTCAGAACACCAGCTAAACAAAAGCTAAGGGGACAGAGATGTCAGAGACCACACATAACAGTTAATACAGTCTACATAAACATAGTTTTAAAAAGTCACTAAACAAAAAGTCAGCTACAAGTCAGAAAAGTAACAACAACAAAAACAGCATCCTGAGGTAAAGAAGAATATGATTTCCATGATTTCCAGAATTAACATATTATGGTGCAGGTTGTATATCCCTAATCTGAAAATTTAAAATGCAGAATATATATCTTTTCCACACAGGCCCAGATTTTCCTGCAGAAATATGATAAAAATGGGTATTAAAATAGTGTGTGTAGGCTGGACATGCTAGTGGCAGGTTTCCCGTGATAGCTCACTTGGAGCTAAGACCTACATGCAATACTCACTGTGATGTTTTGTTTGTTTATTTGTTTTTTATTCTCTGTTCTGTGGTATAAAGAAAGATATTGGTAAAAATATCAGAAAGACCTGCAGATATCCCCATGAGTAATCATATTTGCTTATCTATGCCGCAGAAAACCTGTTGGAGAAGCTAGACGGCCATGTGTGAAATGTCTTATGGAAGAGGATAGTGTTGGAATGACCACCATATATTACCTGAAGATAGAGAATCATAAAGTGTTGAAATTCTATGTTAAAAGTGATGAATAGAAGTTAACGAAAATTAGAAAAATGTACTTCAATCATGTATTGAAAAAGTGGATCTATCATTACTGTGAACATATGCTACTTAATAATATGTTGATTATGAAACAAGCAAAGACTTATAATGAACTAAAAATGGAAAGAAACTGTGATTATTTAATAATTGCAGAAATTTAAGAAAAGAAACAAAATTAAATTTTTAAAGATTTGCATAATAAAGCACGTGCTGATGAAGCAGCAAAGAAATATATTGACAAATTTATCAAGGCCTATGTTAAGAAAAATCTGATGCCAGAGCATTTCTGTAAAGCTGAAGAAAAGTCAATGTTTTGGTATTATTGCCCCAGAAAGACACTGACTACAGTTGATAAGTCATCCCCTACAGGAATCAAGGATATCAAAGATAGAACAATTGTGTTGGAATGCTCTAATGCAGCAAGCATGTGTTAAATATAAAGTCGCTTGGATAAATAAAACTTTCATTCCTGCTGTTTTTAAGAAGTGAATTCCTTGCCAGTTCATTATTATTCTAGTAAAAAGGCTTGGATCACCAAGAATATGTTTTCTGAGTTTCACAAATATGTTGAACCAATGGCTTGTGCTCACTGCAGGAAAGCTAAACTGAATGACAGCTGTAAGATTTTGTTATTCCTTGACAACTCTGCTGCTCATCCTCCAGCTGAAATCCTCATCAAAATTAATGTTAATGTCAGGTACCTTCCCCAAAATGTGACTTCATTAATTCAGTCATGTGACCAGGTTACCCATAGATCAATGAAGAGTAAATATAAAAATGCTTTCCTGAACAGTATGCTGGCAGCAGTGAAGTGTAGTGGGTGTGAAAGGTTTTCCAAACCAGTATAGGATGAAGGATACCATATATACTGTTACCAACACTTGGATCACAGTGATTAAGGACACAGTATGTATGCACGGTACAATGTTTATCCTGCAACTATGTTCAGTGATAATGAGGAACAAGATGGTCACTCTGAAAGACTCTTTGCATCAAGTGATTAAAATAATATCTGACCGCCTTACCTATGCAAAAAATATACATTTAGAGTTTGTTGGTATGCTCCAAGAAGAGGATATTGAAAAAGTTTTTAACATCAATGAGCCTTCAGTTATTCATTCATTGACCAATGTTGAAATACTTAAAAGGGTTCTCAATCAAGGTGATTATACTAGTGGTGACGATGATGACATTAACGCTGCACAAAATGAGCCTATAGACAACATGGAAAAATATTCAATGTGCTTATTAAAGGAGTAGAGCAACATGAATTCATAACAGAAATCATGTAAGAAATAATTTATAAAACCAAAAGGAGATTTCCAAGACAAAAATCATAATTAATGAAGGAGATGATTCTGGAGAAAACATTTTGAAAAGCAATCCAGCATATACCTCCTCACCCTTATGAGATTCGCCTTCTGGTCTCTCAAATACTTATGGTGTGTCTTCTCATCTAGAAAAATACAGTGCACAGTACTCTTTTAATCAAAACACAGCATTATAGGTGAAGACTGAAAGCCTGCCCTACAGTTGTTTGTTGTTGCTGTGGTTTAAATCTGCTATTTCTTCTACAGGTATTCTGGTAATGCTACTGTGCTGCTTAATTATCCTGAATACATTAGTTTTTCACTGTATTAAGGGTATGTGATTTCATCTGCTGTTAAGTACTCATGTGCAAACAAGTCTAAGCAAGTGATTGCTTGCTGGTAGCATATAAATTCAGAATCAGGAATGATGGTGGTAACAAACAACTACAGACTGTCCACATGGATAATTAAGATAGTGACACTTTTACTTTCTGATGGTTCAGTATACAAATCTTATTCCATGTACACAATTGTTAACATAATTATATGAAATTACTCTGGCTATATACATAAAGTGTATACAAAACATAAAAAATATTTCTATTTAGACTTGGGTTCCACCCCCAAAATCCCTCATTTTGTATATGCAACTATTCTAAAATTAAAAATAATTCGAAGTTTGAAACATTTCTGTTCCCAAGCATTCCAAATAAGAGTTACTAAACCTGAATTGGAAACATCCAGTTTACAAAAAAAATTATAAAGAATGTGAGAAAAAAAAAAAGCAGGACCTACTCAGGAAAATTAACAAACTGTCTCTGAGGAAGTACAGACATAGTTCTTACTAAAAATGCAAATATTTTATTTTACTTTAATTTTTTTTTTTTTTTTTTCTGAGACAGAGTGCCTCTGTTATCCAGGCTGAAGTGCAGTCACCCAATTTCGGCTCACTGCAAACTGTACTTACCAGGCTCAACCAATCTTCCCACCTCTCCCTCCTGAGTAGCCATGACTACAGGCATGTGCCACCAAACCTGGCTAATTTTTGTATTTAGAGACAGGTTTCACTATGTTGCCCAGGCTGCTCTTGAACTCCTGGACTCAGGCAATCTGCTGTCCTCAGCCTGGAATTACAGGTGTAAGCAACTGCGTGCCTGGCCAAAAAATACAAAAACGTTGAAGGAAAATAAAATCTCTTTTGTTCAAAGAGCCAAACTAAACCACAAAGAGACATTAAAAGAATAACATTACAAGAAAGAGAATATCAATAAAGATAATTTATAAAAATGAACCAAATAGAAATTGCAGAGTTGAAAAGTGTAAACACTGAAATGAAAAAATTGTTAGACAGTTAAAACAACAGAATTAATCAAGGCAGAAGAATGAATCAGTAAATGTAGAGATAAGTCAGTAGAATCTATTTAGTCTGAAAAGAAAAAAGAAAAAAAATAATGAAGGCAAAAAACAGATAAGAGACCTGCAAGACATCATCACTTGTACCAAATAAGCATAGTAGGAGTCACAGAAAAATAAAAGAGAAAGAACATGGCAGATGGAATATTTGAAGAAGTAATGGCTGAAAACTTCCCAAATTTGATAAAATTACATTAATTTACAAAGTCAGTAAGCTCAATGAACTTCAAGAAAACTGAACACAAAGAGATTCACACTGAGACACATTATAATCAAACTGTCCAATTCAAAAACAAAAAGAGAATCTAGAAAACAGCAAGAGAGAAACAATTTGACATAAACAAGTGGTTCTTAATACGATCAATAGTCGATTTCTCAGCAGAAAGATTGGAAGTTAGAAAGTAATTAGATGGCATAATTAAATTGCTGACTGGAAAAACACACCTGTGAAACAATTCTGTATCCAACAAAATTAAATTTCAAAAATGGAGTAGAGATTGAAATATCCCCAGGTGAGCATAAACCCAGGCATTTTGTTATTAGTAAAGCTTTCATATGAGAAATGCAAAGGTAGTTATCTACCTGGAAATAAAAGAACACTACACAGTAACTTGAAGTCATACAAAAAAAGAAAGAAAAATGGCAAAGGTAACTACGTAGGTAAATACAAAAGGAAGTACTAATGTAATTTTGGATTGAATTTCCTCTGCTTTTTTCTATATGATTTAAAAGATAGATAAATAAAAATCTATATAAATTTATGTTCATGGAAAACATTTGTAAAAACATGTAATTTGTGACAACAACAACACGGGAGAGGTATTGAAATACACAGGAGCAAAGATTTTATGTCCTACTGAAGATAAAAATAATTTGTTATCAGTGTAAGAGGCTAATTGTAATCCCTAGCATGAACATTAGAAAGTAATCTAAAAAAATATGAAAAATAAATGAGAAAGGAATAAAAATATGCATGACAAAAAATAACTAAGTAAAAAAGGAGGCAGTAATTAAGAAAAAAAGAAAAAAGTTGTGCTATGTAAAAAAACAAATCGCAAAATTGTAGAAGTAAGTCTTTCCTTACAAGTAATACATTTAAAGGATTAATATCTCTAATGATAAGGCAGAGACTGGTAATGCAATTAAAAAAAATATGATCTAACTATTTGTCATATACAAGACACTCATGTTATATCCAAAGACACAAATTTTTAGAAACTGAAAAGGTGGAAAAATATATTCTATGCAAATAATAACCAAAACAGAGCTGAGGTGACTGTACTATTATCATAAGAAAGAGCTCTTAGGTAAAAACTTCTATAAAAGACAAAGAATTGCATTATATATTTATAAAAGTTTTAATTTATCAAGAAGACATAACAATTATAAAGCTAAACCGTAGTTCCACTTTATCCACAGGGGATGCTTGAAACCGCAAATAGTACCTAACCCTACAAATACTGTGTTTTTCCCTATGCAAACATAAATGTGATAAAGTTTAATGTATAAATTAGGCACAGTAAGAGATTAACAATAATTAATAAAACAGAGCAATTATAAAAATACTACATAAAAGTCACAGGAATGTGATTCCAAAATATCTTACTGTACTCCACTCATCTACTTTTGAACAACATTAACCCTGGGTAACAGAGACCAAGATAACTGAAACCACAGAAGTCAAAACCATGGATAGGAAGACTACTGTGTGCAACTAAAAACAAGCAGATATTCTAGAAGAGCAACTTTTGCCTTTTGATTTTTCTTTACAATTGACATTCCCTTATATTTTATCTGCAATCGAACCATCCGCAAATAGAATTTGTTTCTCCTTTCTGAGTGTTAAAACTCAATTTTTTTCAGTTGCATTTCTTAACTTCAAATGTGACTATACCACTTTAAGTAATAATGTGATTGAACATTATTATGGGCTAAATTGTGTCTCTTTCCAAGTTCATATGGTGAAGACTTGACTTCCATTATGGCTATATTTTGAGAGAGGGCCTTTAAAAAGGTAATTAAGGTTAAGAAAGACCATAAATGTGAGGCTGTAATCCAATAAGACTGGTATCCTTATAAGAAAAAGAAAAAAAAAAAAAAAAAAAACTGGAAGTGGTCCCAGAGAAAAGGCCATGTGAGGACACAGGGAGAATGTGGTTATCTGTAAGGTAAAGAGAGATTACTCACCAGAAAACAACCTTGACTGCAACTTGATCTTAGACTTCCAGCCTCCAGAAATATGAAAAATTATTTTTTGTCGTTTAAGCCACATATTCCTTGTTGTTGTTGTTGTTGTTATTGTTGTTGTTGTTGTTGTTGGTGGTGGTGGTGGTGGTGGTGGTGGTGGTGGTAGTGCTTTGGCAGCCCCAGGGACTAATGCAAGCATCCTTTCCTTATTCTCAATATAGATTATGCATATGTCAGATATATATTTTCTTATTAATGGAATTAAGGATTTTTATGAGATTGGTTGTTGGATTCAAATGATTTTTTTTGAGATTTTTCAAGCTAAATTTACAGCTTTGACTTACTGGAATAACTGATCCTATTGACATAAAATTTATTTATATGCTAAATGAAAACTTAATTGGAAATAGATCATAAGTCATTTATAGACATTTGAAACATACTAATATTTTGTAGGAAAATAATCATCTCTATAAATTAGACTTGTTTTAATAACTTTTGGAATCACTATATTTAACACATGATGATAGCGCATCTAATTTCAAGCTATGGAATTATTTTATAAAAAGAAGTGTACTTCAAAGAAAAGGAGGTACCACATAAACTTAATTTGAACTTTACTTGGCTATAGAAGCAATTATTTGGTGGTTTGTTATTATTTACTCCGGAAATTGAATCACTAAAGTTATCTGTACCTTGAATTAATTTCTAAAAATTTTTGGCTT
Source organism: Rhinopithecus roxellana (assembly GCF_007565055.1). NCBI lineage: Eukaryota > Metazoa > Chordata > Mammalia > Primates > Cercopithecidae > Rhinopithecus > Rhinopithecus roxellana. Next base: position 62,541,218 of record NC_044556.1, read on the forward strand.
TGCCTGAATAAAATTTGTTATCAGATTTTCAAGTTTATTGACTATCCATTGCACATCTAAGTAATACACACACAAGCACACACATTGACACCCGCACCACCACACAAATACATGTATACATCTACATTTTACTTACTTCATTTTGAGTAATTCTTTAAATTATTTTTTCTCTTCATTTTTGATTAAATTAGAAACCATTTGACTTTATTACTTTTTTAAAATCTGAAAGCTTCAGGTTAATCAATTCTGTAGATATAAGTTTTATTGTGTTTTGTGTTAGGTTCACAAATTTTTTGTATGTCCTTATTAATGTATCCCTTACTGACTCACAATAGTTTCTTCTAATTATTTGCAGTAAATCACTAGTTAATTGTTTATTTATTTTTTTCTTGCTTAATGTTTAAAACCCTTGAGCTCTTCATCTCTGACAGCATAGTTTTAGCTGTTTTACTTAGGTTTCAATTTTTACTTAATTATTCTTTGGTATATAAGTTACTGAGTAAGTTGTTTATTTTTTCTTATAATTGGGATTTTTATCACTTGTTATTAAATTGTAAGGTTTATATTTATGTAGGTATGTTTGCGTATTTGGTATGTGTCAATATAACATAAAAATAATATTGTTTGAAAAAATATGTCTATAGAGAATTTTTTCAGGCTTTCTCAGTAACCTAACACATAAGATCATACACACTTATACACACCCACACATATTTTATCTGTAGTATTATTTATTATGTGTTATTTGGCTGGACATGGATGCCAGAGACCCAATAATATACTGGGGCTCGTGCTTACAAAACATCACAATTATAGAAGTTGAAGCAATTTTTGACTGGCTGGTGGGACAGACATTGTGGACACGATGTGCCCAGCAGACAGTGAGAGTTAGGGCAAAGATCCTTTTCCTACATGAATGCTACTGTTTTGACATCTCACCAACTGAAGTTGAGTGTATGGCCTTTTCCCAAAAATTAATGAGAAAGAATGTCTTTATTTTCTTTTTTCTGTACTTCCTCTAGGTACACTTTGACTTTCTCACAATCTCTAGAATATGGTACATATTGGTGAAATGCAGCAAAATCAAGAAAGTCTCAGAACACAACCTGGAAAATAAAAATGTATTTCATCTCAGTAGTAAACTGAATTTTCTATAGTGCATTTTCAGAAGTGCAGTAATATTGCCCACAGAATTAGTATTGCCAACTGACTTGAACTTCTCACTGAAACAGCAAGTGACTTATATCTCTACTTTATTTTTTTATGTCTTCTGACTCATGTTTTATGACCTTGGCCAGAGCTCCATCCACCAAAAAAAAAAAAAAAAAAAAAAAAAATTATCACAGGTTCAAAAATAAGTGAAGATAACTTAAAACTGATTTGATTTGCTTTAATCACCAAATTAGCATATATAATCATGGGATAAATTATATAAGTTAAGATTATATGAGATTGTAATCATGCCCCAGTATATTCAGACTTTCTCTTAGAAGTGACTGTGATGTTGTTTGTCCAATTGAACCTAGGTGGAATGAGTAACTTATCAAGTCAAAAGAATAGTCCAGACCTATGAACTCAATTTTTTATACCACTGACTGAGGAAGAAACAACATGGTGACTCAAGGATATACCAGAAACCATATAAGACATTTACCACTATACCACACTTACATATTTCCATGTTCTAGAGAATAAAAATTCTCCAGGCATTTTTTCTTTTTTATTCTATTTTGCTGAGTAATGAACTAAAATTAAAAGAAACCTAAAGAGGATCCATGTCTTTAAAATAATCATTTTTAAGTTGATGAAAACTGAGAGAAAGACCTGATTATGGCAAGGTTCTAGTGTGTAAGCACAGTCCATTCCCAATATGTCTCGCAAATATTTTGAGAAGTTCTACTTAAGAGCTGTAAGCTAGACTCTTGTGACTGTATCATGTAACTATTATAAATTTATTTTGATAAAGAAGACATGACTAATTACACTGTCATATTTTCTGGCTGTGAAATAGTTATAAAATTTCACCCTTTACCTTTCCTTTTACCCCTCTACATTCAAAGATAACTCTTTATGACCAATTTTAGCTTAAATATATTCCATATTTTAAATATAAGTAGTCAGGAAGGCTTCAAATGAGTATGTGAAGTTGGCAGCAGGGGCTAGAAAGTGAATAAGAATTCTTCCAAAGCCTTCCATGAACCATCTTGCACAGGACCAATTAGTTGAGAGCTTAAATAAGAATAGTTATTTTAATAATGTTAAAATAGAAAGTCACAATATTTTATTAGAGGAGCAATTATACTTATAACAAGCCAGTAATTGAAAAGGTAGCACACTCATTTAATTTTACAGTGGGAAAAATAAAACATTGACCAAAAAAAAAAAACACTTAAAATACAATTTCAAAACATTAACCATTTAATATGACATATATATTTCACTACTCCACATATAAAATTTTCATTTTTCATTATTTCATTGACGAAATGTCCAACTCATGCGCAATTATCAAAAACATCCAAATATCTTTATTTTCCTTCTTATAAATGTGATTTTTCTTGCTTCTATAAGACAACTGACCAGCATATATTCTTTTTCTTTGTACAATTTAGGACTCCAGGCCTTTCTGCAAAAATTTGATTTAAATTGTTTATTTTTATTCATGTCATTCATTTCACCCTGACACAATTAAGACAAAAGAAAAACTGCATAAGATGCAAAATGAAGCAACAAGTTCAGAACTTAAATTATAAAATGTAACAGATAATATAGAAAATATTTTAAAAAGATCTAGTAAAAAATGGTAGACTCAGATTATCTCAAAATAACAATTTATAAAGAAGCTCTGCTAATAACAGAAAATAAGATGGACATGTCACTTTTGATTCTCAATTAATGTAATCATCATAGTTTTTTAAAAACTCTAATAATTTGAATAGCCATGGGGTCAGAAATGGGTCTCAAATGTAATGAGAATTTATAAAAGCAAAATGGACAAACTGAGAATGCACGACATTTGACACTACAAAGGTGTGTGTGTGAGAGTAACGTTTCTCCCTTAACGTATCTTTACAGATTTTTTTTCTACTAAATATCTATAAAACATGTTTTTCAAACCCACCCCATACAATATTTTCACAAGTAAAAAAGCAATTGAAGCTACTTTATTGACTTTATTTCAGTCTCATAATAGACTGGGAATTCAACCATTTTCAAGAGTGCATTTCCTTGTAATAATGTTGGCCATGTAATAAAAACTAATATGTAGGATAAAATGAAATAATTACATTGAATTCATCTTACAGAACACTGACCATGGTATAATGTCTACATCTTATTGTTTGCAACATATGTGCATATACATGTACAACTAAAAGCCACCGGGACTCCAAAGGTCATTTTTTTACAAAAGTTTAACATCTTTATGTATCAGCTTTGGAAGGTGATTAATTCTTGTCATTTTTATAACAATAAAATAAAACACTGTTTAATACGTACTTATAAATGAAAGTATAAAGACATAGAGGAATCAATCAGTTAAAAGTTTATGCTCAACTTTTATGGGTCATAAGAATAAAATATAAAGAAACGTTTATTTTTTAAAGAGCAAAATGGATAAATTAACAACTTACAAATTTATTTTCAAAGGATTTGGATCTTTTTAAAATGTATCTGAAAAATGAGAGAAATATGTTAAAAATACTAGAAAAAATATATATATATACTGGCCCACTGGAACTCTGAAAATAACATAACAGGCATTTCCTGATGAACACTAGCAAATCGTTACTGATTTCCAGTAGTTAATTTACATAGTGACATCACACCCCTAGTCTATTTCCCAATAATATAACTAAAATAGCAGCATACAGGTAAAATGTTTAAACTATAGTTTTTGATGACTAAAATATTAATATATTGTTAACAGTTGCTTTGAATGTTTATAACATTGTTTCCCTTTCCCTTCGCCATCTTTTACACAAGTTTATTCAAAAATTCTTGAGTCTTTTGATATCCATTGCACACTTTAACAAAAATATGGACTAAGTACGCAAGGCAATACAGAAATGCATTCTGAACAAACACAGTATTGCAGATAATTATTTCACTGGGAATGATATTGTGATGCTTCTTTTAAAGCCAACAAAATTCAAGATAGAAAAACTTTTGTTTTTCTATATAATCGTTACTATATCAAATTGGCAACTTTAACTGTGTTAAACATAGTGAGTTTTTCAAATATTTAAATAGAGTGACTAGTTGTCACCAACTGAATTTTAAACACAGTTCTAGAATCATCCCATACGTATTTAATATTGTGTTTATATTTTGCATTAAAATATAAGTTCTCTCATATATATGTAATCCCAAAAAACTGGATTGAGAATTATAACTGAGAGACAGGTATTTTCTATGATGTATAGTTACAAAAAGTTAAGTGATCATTTATTGGATTAAATATTAACATGCAATCAATAGGCTATAGACATTATACCATGGTCAGTGTTCTGCAAGATGACCTTAATGTAATTATTTTATTTAATCCTACGTATTAGTTTTTATTACATGACCAACATTATTAAAAGGAAATGTACTCTTTTTCTCATATGTATTTTCCCATATTTATTTAATATTTTGTTTATATTTTGAGTTAAAATATAAATTTTCACAAATATACATTATCCCCAAAAACTAGATTGAGAGATATAAATAAGAGATATGTATATTCTATGATGTATAGTTACAAAAAGTCAAGTGATAGTTTATTGAATTAAGTATTAACATAAAAGGGAATCTTGTCTCATATTTGCTCAAGTATACGGAATTTAAATCATGATCATATATCATGTTTAATATAATAAGATAGAAACAAGAAGATAAATCCTTGGAAGAAGATCAAAAAGTGAGCATATGCTAAGAAATGTTTGGAAAAGAGCAATGACGAATGTAATTTTATACACAAGGATATCAGTTCTGCCATGTACCTACCTCTGTTCAAGCCTAACATCTTGTGAAGCAGTATTTTAAAATGTCTTATGTAAAGTAACAGAAGCTCTTCTCATAAACAGTTTTATTTATTTTAATGTTTCCTTCTTAAAGGCAGACCATCCTGACTGACATCCTATTTCACATGACATTTAAGCTGTGAATTTGCCATACCTTCGTATAATAGTGCTTAATTTAAATAACAAAATGTATGTTCTAAGATCATTTGGGGGCATTAAATTAGCTAATAAATAAAAAATGGTCTGTTTTATAACTCACCAGAACAATGACTATCGAGAAATATTATTACCGATCCCCGTCTTTTTAAAATTTTCTGTCTCATTTTGACTATTTGGGCTGGAAGTTTTCAAATAAAATTCACAATATTTTCTACCATGAAAAAATTTTCATTTATTATTATTCTTGCAAACATGTTTGCAGCATCATAACTAAGTCTATGTTAATACATATATATTTGTTCAGTTTACAATTTACTACGTGAAACTTTGCTACACAGGTAAATGACTACAATCAATTAAACAAAATACATGTCTTCCAAAGACCATTTGAATTATAATACCAATGGAATAAATATTTTTCCATTTTGCATAGATTATCTTTAAAAATACAAAAAAGTATTTAATATTACAATATAGAATGGAGTAAAATCAATCACATATTTGACTTTTAAATTTTTTAACAGGTATTAATTTTACTTTGTTATTTTATTTTAGCAGTTAGTATAAAAATTTCCAGTGATTTTGTCAGATGCATAATATGGACTTTATTATAGCAAATAGTGCTGAATCTTTTTTTAAATATAGTTAAATTTCTACTACAACTTCTGTGCACATAATTATCGTTATTATATCAAATTGGCAACTTTAAGAACATGTTGTAACTAAATAATATTGTTTTATTGTTTATTACTAATTCTTTTAAAAATTAAAATGCAGCACAGAGTTAATAGGGGAAGGTATGTGAAGGGGGAGCAAAGTTCACAGATACAGTGGCTCCTTTGGGCACTCTGATCTGGAACCCAAGGATGTGGGTCTTCCATTGCCCACTTGATGTGGACCTTCATGCCTTGTGTGTCTTAATAGTTCGACGGGAGAGGCCTCGATGATCCTCTGAACATCATACTTCCATTACATTTACCAAAAATTCACAGTGTTTCAAGACTGATGCCTTTTTCTCACTTTGTTGATCATTTTGTCCATAAATTCTACCCAATAAATATTTATTGTGCACAAAAACCTATAAAATTTCACAAGTCTACTTGTTATAATTAAATTAAATTATGCAAGTTGCAATATTGATCTATGGTACTCTAAATTTTTAAAGAAAATTTTCCTCATTAGAAGAATAATTCCATATGTAAATATGTGTGGTTTGCTTAATATTAAGCTAATTATGTAAAATATAGAACTAAATTCTCATGTTGAATAATATTCTTATGAAGGTAAAGAAGAAAACACTAATTGGCAAACTAATAATTGACAAAATAAAACATAAGGTAATGCGAAATGTAAAATATTGAGACTTTAAATCAATCAAAAAGATAACACATTACTTAAAGCCAAAATTTTCCATGCATAATCTTACCTAAAAATAGCTTCATGGAATGCATAAAATAAAATAATTTGTCAATCATAGGAAGTTTAGAGTGTAATTTTTTAATACTTAAGAGGAGATCAGCATACTGGAAATTTTTCAAATTTATGAAGGGAATACATAAAATGTGAACAATTTACTGCTAAAACTGAACTTTCTAAGCTTTTTCTTAATATAATGTCCATGATTGTCTAGAGATTTGCATAAAAAGATCAAAATGATGAAGTGATTATTCACAGATTCAAAATTTCAATCATACCATCTGTAGGTGGTCTCAATAATGAGATCCTCATTGCCTAAAGGGAATGAAAAAGTGGCTGGCTAGATTCTTGCAAAATTAGTGGAAATAGTAGATGTAAGGATAGTTTCTCCAGTCATGAAATTAACTTTTGTTAGTACATGTCTCAAGCAATTTGCTCTTTTTAACATGAAAATAAATACTCTATGGATAAAACTATGAGGTTATTTGCAATGCCACTTATACATTACACGATTAACTGTATAAATATGTATCTTGATGTTTGCAATTTATATAGAACTGTCATCTTCTCAATTTAATCTTGAATACAAAGACTTTACTCATAAACATTTTAAAATAGGCATATAAGAAATACCAGCCAAAGCACCCATCTCATACAAATTTTCCCTGCGTTGCCAGGAAAATGAACATGATAACAGTGATCATTACATACTGGTGAGAAAATAGATGAGTCATAGGCCTAAAATCTTTAGGAAGAGCTTAAGTTGTGGATTATAATGTATTATGCTACAGTAGAGACTAAGAACTGAACATATTATAAAGTCAATTGACAAGCTTGTATCTTTTAGGGCAATAATAACCAATAAATCCACTTCGTAGTTAAAATGAATATATTACATGGACAAATGATGGGGGAGACCATCACTTACATGATACAGTGTTTACAATGTAAAAGTTTATTTAAAGAAAGAATTATCATTGGTCACAAGTCAATAGTAGTCACAGGGAATATATCAAAATAAAATTCAAATAATTTGGAGAATATTTCTAAAACTTAGATTACACAACAATCCTGGTGAATAAAAGTAAGTATTTAATAAAATATAACTTTTGTTCAAGACAGAAATAACAATTTTTAGTGATTATATTATGTAGAAATTCAAATGAATTACAGCAATGTCAAAGGAGGGAAAGGAGAGATTGGAATATTCTTTTATAAGGTATTTATACAACACATGAAATGTTGGAGGACTTAGATTATCAAAAAATTAGTGTTATAAACTCTAAAGCAACTTTCACATCAAAAGGAGGTAAAATGAAATTATATAAAATATTCAGTTAAAACCAGAGAACACAGAAAGGAAACCCCTGGCAATAAATAGAAACCAAGTACAAACATAGTTCATGTTAATACAACTGTATCAATAATTGCTTAACTATAAATAGTCTAAGTACACCCATTTAAAGACAGAGATTGTCAGAGAAGATTATTAAAAATAAACAAGACCCAATTTTATAAAGTCTGTCCATACTAATTACACTTTAAATATAAGGACTCAGATAAATTAAAAGTGTAGACTTTCACTTTCATCAAAAAGCTTATCCACCATGATCAAGTGGGCTTCATCCCTGGGATGCAAGGCCGGTTCAACATACGCAAATCAATAAATGTAATCCAGCATATAAACAGAACCAAAGACAAAAACCACATGATTATCTCAATAGACGTGGAAAAGGCCTTTGACGAAATTCAACAGCGCTTCATACTAAAAACTCTCTATAAATTAGGTATTGATGGGACATATCTCAAAATAATAAGAGCTATTTATTATAAGCCCACAGCCAATATCATACTGAATGGGCAAAAACTGGAAGCATTCCCTTTGAAAACTGGCACAAGACAGGGATGCCCTCTCTCACCACTCCTATTCAACATAGTGTTGGAAGTTCTGGCTAGGGCAATCAGGCAAGAGAAAGAAATCAAGGGTATTCAGTTAGGAAAAGAAGAAGTCAAATTGTCCCTGTTTGCAGATAACATGACTGTATATTTAGAAAACCCCATCGTCTCAGACAAATACCTCCTTAAGCTGATAAGCAACTTTAGCCAAGTATCAGGAGGCAAAATCAATGTGCAAAAATCACAAGAATTCTTGTACACCAATAACAGACAAACAGAGAGCCAAATCATAAGTGAACTCCCATTCACAATTGCTTCAAATCGAATAAAATACTTAGGAATCCAACATACAAGGGATGTGAAGTGCCTCTTCAAGGAGAACTATAAACCACTGCTCAACGAAATAAAAGAGGACACAAACAAATGGAAGAACATTCCATGCTCATGGATAGGAAGAATCAATATCATGAAAATGCCCATACTGCCCAAGGTCATTTATAGATTCAATGCCATCCCCATCAAGCTACCAATGACTTTCTTCACAGAATTGGAAAAAACTACTTTAAAGTTCATATGGAACCAAAAAAGAGCCCGCATTACCAAATCAATCCTAAGCCAAAAGAAGAAAGCTGGAGGCATCATGCTACCTGACTTCAAACTATACTACAAGGCTACAGTAACCAAAACAGCATGGTACTAGTACCAAAACAGAGATATAGACCAATGGAACAGAACAGAGCCCTCAGAAATAATACCACACATCTACAACCATCTGATCTTTGACTAACCTGACAAAAACAAGAAATGGGGAAAGAATTTCCTATTTAATAAATGGTGCTGGAAAAACTGGCTAGCCATAAGTAGAAAGCTGAAACTGGATCCCTTCCTTACACCTTATACAAAAGTTAATTTAAGATGGATTAAAAACTTAAATGTTAGACCTCAAACCATAAAAACCCTAGAAGAAAACCTGGGAATACCATTCAGGACATAGGCATGGGCAAGGACTTCATGTCTATAACACCAAAAGCAATGGCAACTAAAGCCAAAATTGACAAATGAGATCTAATTAAACTAAAGAGCTTGTGCACAGCAAAAGAAATTACCATCAGAGTGAACAGGCAACCTACAGAATGGGAGAAAATTTTTGCAATGTACTCATCTGACAAAGGGCTAATATCCAGAACCTAAAAAGAACTCAAACAGAATTTACAAGAAAAAAACAAACAACGCCATCAAAAAGTGGGGAAAGGATATGAACAGACACTTCTCAAAAGAAGACATTCATACGGCCAACAGACACATGAAAAAATGCTCATCATCACTCGCCATCAGAGAAATGCAAATCAAAACCACAATGAGATACCATCTCACACCAGTTAGAATGGCAATCATTAAAAAATCAGGAAACAACAGGTGCTGGAGAGGATGTGGAGAAATAGGAACACTTTTACACTATTGGTGGGACTGTAAACTAGCCCAACCATTGTGGAAAACAGTGTGGCGATTCCTCAAGGATCTAGAACTAGAAATACCATTTGACCCAGCCATTCCATTACTGGGGATATACCCAAAGGATTATAAGTCATGCTGCTATAAAGACACATGCACACGTATGTTTACTGCGGCACTATTCACAATAACAAAGACTTGGAATCAACCCAAATGTCCATCAGTGACAGACTGGATTAAGAAAATGTGGCACATATACACCATGGAATACTATGCAGCCATAAAAAAGGATGAGTTCGTGTCCTTTGTAGGGACATGGATGCAGCTGGAAACCATCATTCTCAGCAAACTATCGTAAGGACAAAAACAAACAAACAAACAAACAAACACCGCATGTTCTCACTCATAGGTGGGAATTGAACAATGAGAACACTTGGACACAGGAAGGGGAACATCACACACCAGGGCCTGTTGTGGAGTAGGGGTAGTGGGGAGGGATAGCATTAGGAGATATACCTAATGTAAACAATGAGTTAATGGGTGCAGCACACCAACATGGCACATGTATACATATGTAACAAACCTGCACATCATGCACATGTACCCTAGAACTTAAAGTATAATTAAAAAAAAGAAATATTGTGTCATTATTTTCTTTGTTGCTCTTCATAAACACAATGAGAAGCCCTAGACATTATATATTTGGAGAAAAGGCGGATAGCTAGTGGTTCTGGGTCCTGAAGAAAGACATGGTTCTCTAGGTTTTCCTTTTACCGCTTATAATGTAGACTTGAGACTGAGGAATCCAGGAACCTGAGAATGCAAAGTGAAAGACATAAAAACACTTCTACAAAAGCCTGCTTTTTCTAGCAGAGGGAGCAGGAAAGAAGCAGCCTAACAAGACAGAAATTTTAGAAAACACTTATTCTTGACATGCACCTATGACAGCAAATGCTCTACAGGGAGCCTCGAATTCCACCTTTACGAGGCTGTAATGAGCTACTTCAACATTATTGCCATAGTGTTGTCAGACAGCTTCCATTACAGAGACAAGACTTCCATTTGCAATGGCTAAAAATAAGATTCTTCTCCATCTGTGGTGTCCATGGAAACATTATGAAAAACTTAGACTTCTATACAAGTCTGAATATAATGTGGTGCACTTTACCCTACCATTGGGAAGGTATTAGAGAAGGCCTATAGGACAGTCAGAGTCAGAACATTTTACCTTGCCCAGTGGAAACGTGGTCACATCTACAGTGGTGTCAGTGGTGATCACATAAGTAGCCCAAATTTCCATGACTGGCCAGTGGGAACAGTAACAAGGCTGTGCCTTATTCCCTTTTCTAAAGTGCTGTTTGAAAAGTCAACTTACTCAGAAGGCTCAAGAAAGACCTAGAGTCCTACAATTTAATACAAAACTGTTCAGGTTTCAATCTTTGCATTAAAAAAGGGACATCTCCAGCTGAATGAAAAGAGTCAATCATAGATACTGATGTGGAAGAAAGAATTACCAAACTATCTAACAAGGATTTTAAAGCAAGCGTCATATAAAAACAAAAATCTCAAAAGGCAATTGTAAATACTTGAAACAATTTTTTTTAAAACCTCACAAAAATAAGTCTTAGCAAAAAAGATGATAAAAAGGACTAAATGAAAGTGTTGGGATTGAAAATCCTATATCTGAAATAAAATCTCAAAAAATGAGTTCAGGAGCAGAATGGAGAGAAAAAGAGTGAATCAGTGACCCAGAAGTTATAAAAATAAAAATTACCCTATTTAAATAGTAAATAACGAACTTAAGGCAGAAATAAATCAGTTCTTTGAAACCAATGAGAACAAAGACATAATGTACCAGAATCTCTAATTCCCCTCTAAAGCAGTGTTTAGAGGGATATTTATATCACGAAATGCCCACAAGAGAAAGCAAGAAAGATCTAAAATCGACATCGTAGCATCACAATGAAAAGAACTAAAGAAACAAGAGCAAACAAATTCAAAAGCTAGTAGAAGACAAGAAATAACTAAGATCAGAGAACTGAAGGAGATAGAGACATGAAAAACCCTTTCAAAAATCAATGAATCCAGGAGCTGGTTTTTTTAAAAGACCAACAAAATAGACCATTAGCCAGACTAATAAAGAATAAAAGAGAGAAGAATCCAATAGACACAATAAAAAATGATAACGGGTATTTGCCACTGATCCCACAGAAATACAAAATACTACCAGAGAATACTACAGACACGATAAAAAATGATAAAGGGGATTTACCACTGATCCCACAGAAATACAAAATACTATCAGAGAATACTATAAACACCCCCATGCAAATAAACTAGAAAATCTAGAAGAAATTGATATATTCCTGGACACATACACCCTCCCTAGTCTAAACTAGGGAAGGGGGTACATGGAAAATCACTGTACTTGCTCTCGATTTTGCTGTAAACCTAATATGATATTTTAAAAATCCACATTCATGGTCCCTACCGTCAGTTATTCTCTTTGAGTCAATCTAGAATAAAACTCAGGAATCTGTCTTTTAAAAAGGACCTAAAAGCAGGGGTGGGCGAACTGTGGTCTGTAGGCTAAATATGGCTTCTGGTTTGTTTTTGTACTGCTTTAAGATTAGTTTCATACTTAAGAAGATTTCTTGGTATGTAAATATTAAAATTTCAATGTCCCTTAGTAAATTTGTAGTGGAATACACAAAACATAATACAAACAGAATTCAACAAAATAAATATTAAAATGATTCCCAATACCACGTGAGGTTTATTCAAAGGACACAAGACTGGTTCAACATTTGAAAATCAATCAAAGTAATTCACCACATTCTCAGGTTATTAAAAAAAATATGGGAAGCATGATTATATAACTGTTGCCAATACATTTGAAAACACTATTGAAAAGAGTGCATCTATTTCAGCTCTTCCAGAGTAAACAAGTGTTCTTTGTTCATCCTACTTGGTGTCACTTTCTTCCACATTTTTGTGTATTTTGTTGGTGATTTCACTATTTAAAATTTTCCCCCACATTCCTCACCATACTTAGTAGGAAACTGCAATCCAATGTTTCTAGGCACAAGAAAGCTACAGTTGTGACAATGAGTACATTTTGGACATCGTCCATTGCTAAAATCCATATTCATGATCTCTATTAATGAAACGTAGACAAAAAGAGTTTAAATAACTTGCTGAGATTACACAGCTAGTAAATGGCAGAACTGAGACATAAACTGACTTTGCACCTTTAGCCAATATGCTGTTTGAAATATTAAATAAAACCCACCAGGAGAGAAAAACTGCCCTCTCAAATGATGTTATCCTGATAATTCTAAGTAAAATGAAAAAAAGCAAAAGCTAGAAGAGAAAAACATCTATCGTTTCACAATTCAAAATGTATTCATTCTCACAATCATAAATTTTTTTTGAGGACAATGTATTACTTTTAGAAATAAGCATTACATTCAAACATTTTTATGTTTTCAGAATTGCTAGATTAATTTTTACTTAAGCGTAATTGATTTTAAATAGATTTCACTTTAAGACTATCCAACTACAGAAATATTCTATTTTATGTAATGGTATTTATATTATATGTTTTTGCATGCACACTAAAAAATTTAAATTAGGGACATTAGTAAGATACATTATTATATTGAATTCAACTTCACTAATTTTATTATGGTATCTTAAATTCAACATAGTAAATGAAAATTCAACATGTTATATTCATTACTATAAGTTATTTAAGTACTTGCTAAGATATAAAATAATTTTATAAAAACAAAGTTATTCTGAACATAAATCAAATTTGGATCCACATCTTTATTCAGTTCTCATAAAGCTCTACTAAACAACTCTGAGATAAATGAACTACTGCACCAGGAAAACATAAAATTTATACAATTATCTCATTTATTAAGAAGATAAAGCTTTACTTTGTTGCATTAAAATTATTTTGTAATTATATGGCTATAAAACAATATAGTATATTCTTCCCCAAGTAGACTCACAAGAGACAAATAAGATATATTAAGTATAATTTAATTTTTAGTTGCATAAAAGTATTATTCTTTTATTAAAATTATGATCTTTTAGTTTCATTATTCAGTTACATTTTCTTAATGAGTAATTTCTTCTCATTAGAAATGATATTTGATCTCTAAATATATTAATCGTTAGGTTAGGCAAAATATTAATAACACATGATGTATATTACATGTTACAATTTTCTAATTTATGAAAATGTTTAACTTTTAAACATGCTAAATAATGTTAGGTACCTTTAGATTTTGAATATATATATAATATATATATATCTACTTGTATAAAAATTCACCTTATTGAAACTATAAAAGCCTTCTGAATTTTTAGGGCAAAACCATTGCCAAGTTTTGATTGCCCTTTGAAAAATTGACTACATTATATAAATTGTTAATGTTTTCCTAAGCAGCTAGAAGAAAATCACATTTAATCCCATGTTCTTCTTATATTTAAAAAAATGTAATACACTTGTATACCCAACCAACTCCACCTCCCCCTTGCAGCTCCTTTCCGCCACCCAGTGACAAAGTTCTCTCCTATCAGAAAATCAGAGAATCTCCAGGTTATTCCCAGAGTGAAGGATTTTTGTGTTCACGTGAAAGGGAGGGCTGTAATGTGTAATGGATGAGTAAAGAAAGCCTTTGAATAGCTTAGGAAAATAAATTTGTCTTGAGAGTGAGGCATGTTAGATTTCACTTAAAACTCACATTTCTAACCTATGGAGAGTGACAGTTAATCATAAAAATGCCTACATGTATAGACTACTAGGTCCACAGTAGCCACTAATCATCTGGAGTGTCTGCTATTCAGGAACAGTGTTTTTGTTTTGATGAGAAAAGCTTGAGGTGAATCAACATACTGGATCATCCTATAGGAATAACAAAATGCAAATCCAAATTTTCTTTCCTTATAAAATAAGTACCGTTAAAAAAAATCATTATTAGATCATGCATCGAAGCAGGAAAAAAAAATGCCTCACAGGCTGCACTTCTGAAATTTATGGGTACATTGTTGATCATATTACTTGGATTTAGTAGTTTTAGGATAGGAATGCTAGAAAATATGCAAGATATGAAAACTCCTCCTAAATCAACAACTTACATTACGTCCCACATGAGAGTGAAATCCTTACCAAATATTCAAAACATCTGCCAGACCCGCTTAGCCTAACTCCATTTTACACATTAATATAAGACATTTTGGCACAGTTTTACTAAACACTGAATTTTCCAAGACTGCAGTCACTATGTAAATTGAGGACAGATTGTACTATTTACTACAGAAGTAGATAGTAGGAACTCATTAACTGTTTGTACAAATGATTGAACAAGATACAAGAAAAATAAACTAGAGCAGCGAGGTTCCCTGGCAACAGGCTAAATATCATACATCAGTAAGATCTCAATCTGTTCGTAATCTGTTAAAGGACATATGTACCTTATCATGCTAATTTTTATCCCACTCTGGAAATGGAACAGCTTAAGAGTTGGCATATTCCTTATTCAACTTTTGTTTCCCAGAACTTGCCATATTTATGATAGCATGGAAAACAGCATTGAAAAAAGAAGAAACGGGAAGGACAGATTAAAATCTAGACTTTTCTGCTTATGCTATGCAAACATATAACTGTACACATTAGGCTGTTTATTCACAACTTACCCAAAATATCCATACATTTTGTTTTTGTATTATTCAGAATTATAAAACTATTGTAAATTTTATCCCTGCAGTAGTATTATTCTCCAATTATTTTTTACCTACACACACAAATTTTTTTTTTAAAAGAGATGAGTATTAATTGTAGCTAAACTACTATCAGTTAGGCCACATTATTGAGTGTCTGGTCATTTTAGCTTCTCTAGGAAGCGGCTGACATCCCTTTACACATGAATGTGTGTATATTGATATTCCTCTTTTGCACCCTCTCTGCCTGACCTTAAGTAACATAAACAGTAATCACAGAGAGAGGCATTGGAAGACCAGTGGAGCAATGCAAGTGTATAGACAATAACCGCTCTTGACCAGAGCTAGTTCCCTGAGATAAGAAGAGGAATGGAGTATAAACTTCAATTTAGATTTTGTTTAAAATTTAATTTATACTAGCTATTTTAAAAACACCCAGAAGTGGATCAAATGACCTTCCTCAAGTTAACCTACCACAGAATATGACATTTTCCTCATATCAATCCTTCATATCAATGTATTCTCTTTTTTGACTAATATATATAAAGAATATGATCTTTATTAGTCACAAATTTTAAGCAAATATGGAATATGTTTAGATGTTTTGAGCCTTCAGCACACATAAACTAATAACATGATACAATAAAAAAGTGCTTGTCCATTGCAGCCCTTCCCCTTGATATATACACACATAATGGTTATCAGGTAGATCACTATGAATCTGCTATTGTAACATAAAACTGCTCATATATTTTATTAAGAAAGGATTTGATTTGAACTTCACATTAAGGTTTTTCACAACATAAATATGCTTAAGGAATTTATAATTTGAATACATAACACTTAAGTAATAAACAAGTAAATAATAAACAACATGTTTGTTTGTTTTTTTCTAATTTACATAGTAAAAATTTTGGTCTGATATCTTGTATATTGTGAAAAATGATAATGATCTGGTAAAATTATTGCAATCCATTGAATCTTTTCCTTTTCAAATCGCAGAGATATTACCATCAGCACCATGTCATCAGGGCAGCATCTTACAGATCTGTAATATTTTACTTGGTGCAAAGCTCTAAAGAAACCATAGATTGTTTACCTTGAAATATATACATATATATAGTTTTGATGAGACATACTATCAACACAAACACAGGTCCATTCTAAAATCATCTCAGAAAGTGTAAGTAAAGAGTTTAATAAAATTGCCCTGAACCTTCCATCTGGCCAAGCACCAGGTTGTAGGGCCTTGAGATTAGGGACACCAATGTCACCTGTTTCAATGACCTGAAGTCAAAACAAAATCACTGTGAATAACCCATTTGAGGACAAGTAATAGAATCTCCACTGGTTTCAAACACTGTGTGTGAGTCTGAGACTTGCCTTCAAGCTCAGGCTGAACCATTTTGAGCACAGACACAAGATATATGAATCACTGATGGAATTAGGACAACAGATAATGCCACCTTACAGTCCTCATCATATTTCATCTAGCTGTTTTCCAAAACTATTGCCATTTGGAGACAGTATAAATAATACTGGACTCTATATCAGATATCTGTTTTGTAGACCTAAGATAAAGCTGGATGGTTGGCTTTATGAAGAACATCTGGAGTTGTGTTGGCGAATGTGTTTCCACAGTACTTTGAAGGCCCTTCACACTTGCTCAGGGAAGGAGGAGCTGGAGTCCAGAGTGTCCTCCACAGCTAGCCAACTTTGGAAAAGGGTACCAGGCAGAGGCAGCACCCGTGGGCGCAGTCACCAGCAGCCATGTTGCAGCACAGGGAGCAGAGCCAAGTGCACTGGGATGGAAGACAGGGCATTGTCACTGCTGGGAATGCACTTTCCATGGGTAAACTTTACTCTCAATTCCTATAAGGACATGAAGCACCTTGTCCCAATATCCTTTCAAATGCAAGAAGGCAGGTTCCAACAGAGCACAGTGGTGGAAGAAGAAGAAAGATCTTTTGTTATTTTGTCTTATTGAGTTTAGTCAATTTAAATAGGCTAGTTTCAGTAGTAACAATGCCGATAACAATTACTATTTTTATAATGTTTACTAGATCATTTTCATCAATTTTAAAATGGGTTAGGCCCAAGAGTACCAAATTCCTCACACAGCCACTCTTTGTTAGCTATATTACCTTGAACCTACTGCTTTAACCTTGAAGCTCCTCAGTTTTCTCATCTGTAAAATGAGAATAATGAGTGTCATCTGCACAAGATTATTGTTAAAATGGAATTAAATGATATAAGTTCTCAATTAACATTACTTACTACTGTTAATTGTCCAAAGAACACTAGGAAAGGTATCATTTTTACCAATAGAGAATAAAAGTATATCTTTCAAAAGAGTCTCCAAAATTCAGTATTTGAATGTAATTTGTATTATGACTGGCCCAGATTCTTATTTATATATAGGCTTCCCAAGGTCTCCCTGCTTTTTCTCTTGTCCTGACCGAGGAACACAGAGTGCCTTGACTTCTCTGTGAGTGGACCAACTGTGTGAATTTTCCTGCAGGCTTGAACCCAAGCTGGAGTCTTGAACATCCCTAGGCACTCATAAAAGTGTCTAGAATGTTGCCCCAAACAATTAAAGAAACTAGCCCCCACCAGAAGTAAATTCCTTAAACCCTCATATAAATTCCATACCCTGAGCCCTCGAACCAATATACCTATGCAGAACATCCCTTTCTTTGCTGTCTGTTGGGAACATATACTGTAGCACTCTAAGAAAGTTCTCCTAATAAATGCTTTGGATTGATCACCCTGGCATTTAGTGCTCCTTCATTTGGAATAATAATTGATGCATCTCCAAAAGTTTGGGAACCCCCTTGAAGGAACTCCAGCTGCAGCTTTTAGGGTGACTCCAGTAGAGGATCAGCTTGAAGGAAATGCTATTGAATTACATCCTGTCGTTTTAGGTCAGGCACTTGAGGAATGTTAGAAAAGTAAACTTATGACCGGAAGGATTTTTTCTAACGCAATAGAAGCATTAGAAAGCATAATAAGTCAGGGTGATAATTCTGTGCCACAGTCAGGAGAAGAGATGGATTTAAACAAACAGAAAGATGTCCCTGATAGACTTTGCTGTTTGATATTTTCATAGGTCTGTAATAGTGATTGTTAAACAATTTTTAAATTTCCTAAGGATAATCACACACTAAAACTTTTAACTATGGAGTCAGCATGAGAGATATTGCATCTGTCGTCAAATTGACTAAGGTCACATCATTTATAAACATTCTCTTGCCATGTTTTATGGTTATCTGATTGTTTTAATTAAAATATTTTAGAAATGCAACCGAAGTTTAAAGTAGTCAACATATACTACATTTTAAAGCCATTGTATGTTTAGTATACAATAACAATAATTAAGTTTTCTTTTGTCTTATTCTCATTACCATGACAAAAATTTAACAAATATGTTTTATACAAAAAACAAAAAATGAAAAACTTCAAAACTTTCACTAAAATATACAGAATCATGAAATCATATATTTGTTCATGATAGTTGAATTTCTAGTAGATTTTCTATAATGTTTAAATACATACTATATTAATAGAATGACTCGCTAAATATTTAGCAAAAAATTATAATATGCCAGAAGCTGCAATAAGAATCAAGAGTACTAAGAGCAATTTGAAATGACTCTTACCTTGAAGAGATCCTATTCTACTTGGTGAGAAAGACACTCCTGAAGGAATAATTACAATTCTTTGTGATAAGGGACTTTTTTTTTTAAGTGCTATGGGAAGACAAAGAAGAAATTGCCTGAATAATTAAGGACCTACTATATCCGTAAGATAATTAGCTCTCTCCCAAATAGACAAGGGGAAACAACTGCAAATAGAGAGCAGGAAGAAATTTAAATGAACAATATGATGCCTCATCAATTGCTGGAAAAGGTTGACTCTGAGGAAGCCTGTGTGACAAGTCCAGTACAGAAGGAAGTGGTAATGAAATGGCAGGACTTTAGTTTTTTGTGTATAGGAATATAAAGCACACTTGAAATTTGTCCCAGTTTTCAAATGTCATATCTCAATGATGTTTGGAAATGACCTGCAACAAGCCAGCCTGCAGTGTTTGCTTGAGGCTGTGCTGAACTGATTTGGACAATTGCTCATGTCTGGGTGAGAAATAAATATGAATATTCCCAGGGCAATATGTAGTAATGATGGAGAGTCATGTCAATTGATTACAACTTGTACATTTCCACCAGGCTAGAAAGTATTGAGAACCCCCCAAAGACTCTCATAATAGTCACAGGAGTACAAAGTCACCTCCTTTCTAACACTTTAGGACAGACACAGGTTGAACTTCTTACAAACATCAGATGGAATTCTCATTTCAATCAATCTATGTGTACTTTCTGGGGAATTTAAGAGGTGAGGACTTGAACCTCCGAAAACAAAAATGAAAAACAAAAATACATGTGTCTACTAAACTATGTAACCACTTACCCAGATACATGACTTTTTTTTTTTTTTTTTTTGAGACGGAGTCTTGCTCTGTCACCCAGGCTGGAGTGCAGTGGCTGGATCTCAGCTCACTGCAAGCTCCGCCTCCCGGGTTCACGCCATTCTCCTGCCTCAGCCTCCCGAGTAGCTGGGACTACAGGCGCCCGCCACCTCGCCCGGCTAGTTTTTTGTATTTTTTAGTAGAGACGGGGTTTCACGGTGTTAGCCAGGATGATTTCGATCTCCTGACCTCGTGATCCGCCCGTCTCGGCCTCCCAAAGTGCTGGGATTACAGGCTTGAGCCACCGCGCCCGGCCCGATACATGACATTTTTATCAATATTTTCTCCTCGATGAAATGCAAATGCTACTACTACTACTATCAATGATTATTACTACTGATAGTAATGTGTATTTTTATAGTTACTTTGAGGTTGATATAGACTAATCATTAACAATGATTATAGCAGTGTCTTATAGAGCTAAAGCATGACATAAATGTTTGCTACAAATTTTACTGTAATTTATTAATATCAATATTATGAAAACTTTTATTTTTGCTTATCTGCTGGTGTCTTTCTGTCATTTTTCATCAAAATTGTAATAATAATTTGAGGCATAAAAGTGGTTAGATACAAATCATAACATATATTTGGAAATTGCCCTATGTTAGTAGATGTATATAAGATTTATGTAGGGAAATGACTCTTGAAATCCTACAGATATAATTATATGTATGAATTACTATGAGCAGATAGCCTAGTCAGATAAATAAAATAATAATTAAAACACAATATAACCCTAAAGTTAGGTAGTGGAATGAAAGCTGGACTGTCTACAGAAAATTTAACAAATTTGGAGGACAGAGTCCCCACAAAGAAAATATGGCAGATGAACCTCCTTAGGGTGCCTTGCCAGGAGGTAACATCTCTATGATTAAGGATATTTCCTATCTTTATCAGATACGCTTAAGACATACCATATTGCTGGGTCATAGTAGTATTTCTTTGTTTCTTTTAAAAACTTAAATTTTAGTGTTATTAAAAAAGATTTTTGATCATTTGGATCTGGAAAGATTTGGGGAAATTCAAAATAAAATAACATCTAAAACATTTTTTTCAAAACTACAGATGATTAACAATATAGATTTTGACATCACCATCATCTAGATGTTAAAGTGATGAGTAGATAGTATAAACCAATACATTTTCTTCAAATGTAGGTGGAATGTTTCGGAATTTCCAATTTGAAGGAGCTCACTGTGCAAAGTCTATTAATATGTTCCTTCTATCATCCACATATGAAGGAATTGGAATGCTTTGGTTCTAGACCTCAAAAAGGATTTGTGAACATTTAATTTGAAGCATGTCAGTTAACCATTGTGGAACATTCTTTCTTTGAAAATAATATTCTTCTGAACTTACATTCATGTAGTAAAGAGAAAATGAGATAAACTTTAGAAAAAAAATTAAATTAAAATTTTAGTACTAAAATTAAAATAAAAATTAAGAGAATATTAATAAACAATAATGAGATAGGGTTTAATATTAATATTCATCATGCCAAAATCAAACAGAATTGGGTAACGTGCAACAAGAAACTCACACAAGGCATCTTTCCTCAGTTCTCTTTGCTTTCTTCTCTTATGCCATCTGTCCAACTCAACATTAGAGTCTATATATGCTACAACTACTTCTCCACTTATTAATAGCTCATCAATTGTTTTACATGTAATTATTTAATGCATACTGTATGTCTTGTATCTTCCAAAGATTAAAATTTGAAATGGCATCCCCTTTTGTCACTTAAAGTTCAATGCTAAATATTTGATGTGGGTTTTGATTTTATCCTACATAAAAAGTATTAAATTATTACTATTTCAGGGATAGTGACAGAAGACCCAAGAATCACAGGCAAAGAGTCATACAATTTTATTATTCTTGGAAAAGTACATGCCATGAGTGTCATACTCGCATTGGTTTTCTTTATCTCTCTGTTCTGTAGAGATCAAGTGAAAAGCCTGAACATGCAGTGAGTTATAGGAGAGAAGCACTGAACTTGGAGGATTCTGTCTAATTTATAAGCAAGAAATAAGCAATGTCTTTTCATGTTGCAGAAAGAGACATTACTTCATCCATCAGGATTGCTCTTGGCAAAATCCAAAAGCAATAGCCAGGACATTACAGTCTTGATAGACACAGAAAGCCAGGTAGAGCTGCGAGAGGCAAATGGAGAACTGTCTCCCAAGAGTAAAATGAAGAGAAATAGTTTACATTTACAAATCATTGTGAAAAATTCTGTGAATGGAGAAGATTAATATGCTATAGATGCACATAGCAGGTAAGTAACTTGAGAGTTGATTGTGTCAATTTTCCTGAAGGAACTAACTTTTAAGTGAGGACCTTAAGTATGATTATAAAGAATTTAAATTAATTTGTAGATGGAGAGAAGATTACAGAGATAGGCATCAGAAAAAAACTGTAACATGGTGAAGAAAACTTGAATATTATTTTAGCTGGAAATTAGAGTGTCAGAATATTGATATAAAAAGGAAGCTGAAAAGAAACAATTGCAGAATCATATAAGAATTTGTAAGCTATATTTAGAAACACAGATATTACATTAAAAATCTTAAAAACAGGCCGGGCGTGGTGGCTCAAGCCTGTAATCCCAGCACTTTGGGAGGCCGAGACGGGCGGATCACGAGGTCAGGAGATCTAGACCATCCTGGCTAACACGGTGAAACCCCGTTTCTACTAAAAAATACAAAAAAAACTAGCCGGGCGAGGTGGCGGGCGCCTGTAGTCCCAGCTGCTCCGGAGGCTGAGGCAGGAGAATAGCGTGAACCCGGGAGGTGGAGCTTGCAGTGAGTGAGCTGAGATCCGGCCACTGCACTCCAGCCTGGGCGACAGAGCAAGACTCCGTCTCAAAAAAAAAAAAAAAAAAAAAAAATCTTAAAAACCACTGAATATTAACATCTATCCATCCATTAATCCATTCCATATTCAATATATTCACCTTAGAATTTTCTGTGCTTAGAAAGTGTGCTTTTGTCTAAGAGAAAAATGTGAATATCAATGAAACAGATTAGATAACCCAGAAGTAGTTCGCATCAAATATACCCAACTGATATTTCACAAAGAGGAGAAAGCAGTTCAATGGAAGAAGCAGAGCTTTTCAGCAGGTAGAACTGGAGATTTTGGACATCTATAGGCAAAGATACAAATTTCAACCTAAACCTCACACTTTTTACACTACATGATTAAAATTTGATCATGGCCTTGAATGTAAGATGTAAAACCTTAAAACTTTCAGCAAACAAAAACATGGGAGAAAATTTTAGATATCTATGGCTAGAAAGTGAGTTCTTAAATTTCATACCAAAAATATCATTCATAAGAGGAAAATTTGATATAATATTTCATCACAGTGAAAACTGTTCTGGGAAAGACCCAGTTAAGAGTACATAAAGAGTAACTATAGACTGAAAGAAAATATTTATAAACCGCAAATCCAATAAAGGATGAGTATATACTTTTTTAAATTTCTCAAAACTTAACATTAAAAATAATCCAATTAAAATATGGTCAAATGACATTGACAGACATTTCACTGAAGAGAATATAGAGATGGCAAATATGCATATGAGAAAATGCTTTATATTATTAACCATTAGAAAAATGCAAATTGAAACCACAATGTGATGCCACTACACACCTACCAGAATTGCTAAAATTAAAAAGAACAGTAATGCTGGTGAGGATACTCAGAACCTGGCAAATCAATACCTTGTGGTGGAAATAGAAGATAAAACAGCTATGCTGGAAAATTATCTAGCAGTTTACTAAATAATTAAGTATGCAGCTACATTTGGACCACAAAATTGTCTCCCTGGGCCTTTATCCCAGAGAAATGAAAACTTATGTAAAAACTTGCACACAGGCCGGGCGCGGTGGGTCATGCCTGTAATCCCATCCTGGCTAACACAATGAAACCCCGTCTCTACTAAACACACACACACACACACTATATATATATATATATATACACACACACACACACACACACACACACACACACACATACACACACATACACACACAGCCTGGTAGGTGGCGGGTGCTTGTAGTTCCAGCTACTTGGGAGGCTGAGGCAGGAGAATGGCGTGAACCCCGGAGGTGGAGCTTGCAGTGAGCCGAGATCGCGCCACTGCACTCCAGCCTGGGTGACAGATCGAGACTCTGACTCAAAAAAAAGAAAAAACTTGCACACAGATGTTCATATTATCTATACTCACAATAGCAAAACACTAAAGGCGACTCAGATTTTCTTCAATGGGTAAACAGTTAAACAAAACCATATATATACACACATGCATATATATACATATATATACTCAGGTATATGTACACACATATATGTACACACATGCACACATATCCACAACATGGAATACTACTCAGCATTAAGAAAAGAAACTATTGATATACATGCAAGACATGCATGATATACCTGCAAGAACTTAGATGAATCTCCACAGAATTATGCTCACTGGAAGAAAAATTCTCAAAATCTTACTTACTTGTAGGTATAATTTCATTTACCTACATTATTGAAATGACAGAAAAATAGAAATGAAGAACAGGAAATTGCCAGACATTAAGGAAGTGGAAGCATGTGTAGCTGTTGAAGAGTAACAAGAGGGCTCTAGTGATGATAGAATTGTTTTATATTATGATTTTATTAAGTCAGAATTATGATTATGATGTATGATAGTACAATATACAACTATAGTATGATAGTATTGCTAGATGTTTACATTGGAGGAAACTGAATAAAGGGTAAGCAGGATCTATCTGTAGTACTCATTACAAATGCAGCTAGATCTATACTTATTTTGAAATAAAAAGTTTAATTTGAAAATAAAAGAAACACATGTAATTGGAAATAGTCTATTGCTATTTCCCCAGTACTCACATGAGTTCTGTGCTAATGTGGAACATACTTGATATGGTTTGGCTCTGTGTCCCCACCCAAATCTCATATCAAATTGTAATCTTCACATGTTGAGTGAAGGTCCTACTGGGAGGAAATTGGATCATGGGGCCAGTTACCCCCATGCTGTTCTCATGATAGTGAGGGAGTTCTCATGAGATATCAAAGTTTAAAAGTGACTGTTTCCCCTGCATGGTATCTCTCTCATGCTACCATATAAAACATGCCTTGTTTACTTTTCACCTTCCAACACCATTGTAAGTGTCCTGAGGTCTCCCCAGTCATGCAGAACTGTAAGTCAAGTAAACCTCTTTTGTTTATAAATTACTCTTTTGTTTGGAAATTGACTAATACAGAAAATTGGTACTGGGAGTTTGGGCACTGCTATAAAGATATCTAAAATGTGGAAGCAACTTTGGAACTGGGTAACAGGCAGAGGTTGGAATAGTTTGGAGGGCTCAGAAGAAGACAGGAAGATGTGAAAAACTTTGGAACTTTCTAGAGGCTTGTTGAATGGTTTTGACCAAAATGCTGATAGTGATATGGACATTGAAGTGCAGGTTGAGGTGGTCTCAGATGGAGATGAGGAACTTATTAGGAACTGGAACAAAGGTAACTCTTGCTATGCTTTACCAAAGAGATTGGTAGCATTTTGCCATTCCCCTAGAGATCTGTGGAACTTTGACTTGAGACAGATTATTTAGGGTATCTGGCAGAAGAAATTTCTAAGCAGCAAAGCATTCAAGATATGACCTGGCTTTGTCTGAACATGGACGGTTATATATATTCACAAAGAGATGATTTGAAATTGGAATTTATGTTTAAAAGGGAAGCAGAGCATAAAGGTTTGGAAAATTTTCAGCCTTACCATGTAGTAGAAAAGAAATACCCATTTTCTGGGGAGGAATTCAAGCCAGCTGCAGAAATTTGCATAAGTCATGAGGAGCCTAGTGTTAATAGCCAAGGCAATAGGGAAAATGTCTCCAAGGCATGTAGACGCAGCCCCTCCCATCACAGGCCCGGACGCCTAGAAGGGAAAATGGTTTTCTGGGTGTTCTCCAAGACCCTGCTGCTATGTATATCCTCGGGACTTGGTGCCCTGCATCTCAGCTGCTCCAGCTTCAGCAGCTGCAATTTACCTACATTATTGAAATGACAGAAAAATAGAAATGAAGAACAGGTAATTGCCAGACATTAAGGAAGTGGAAGCATGTGTAGCTGTTGAAGAGTAACAAGAGGGCTCTAGTGATGATAGAATTGTTTTATATTATGATTTTATTAAGTCAGAATTATGATTATGATGTTGTATGATAGTACAATATACAACTATAGTATGATAGTATTGCTAGATGTTTACATTGGAGGAAACTGAATAGCTAAAAGGGGCCAAGGTACAGCTCTGGCCATGGCTTCAGAGGCTGCAAGTCCCAAGCCTTGGCAGCTTCCATGTGGTGTTGGGCTTGTGGGTGCACAGAAGATAGCATTTGAAGCTTGGGAGCCCCTGCCTAGATTTCAAAGAATGTATGGAAACACCTGGATGTTCAGGCAGAAGTCTTGCTGAAGGGGCAGAGCCCTCATGGAGAACCTCTGCTAGGGCAGAGCAGAAGAAAAATGTGGGGTTGGATCTCCCATACAGAGTCTCCACCAGGGCACTGCCTAGTGGAGCTATGAGAAGAGGACCACTGTTCTCTAGACCCCAGAAATGCAGATCTGCCAACAGTTTGCACCATGTGCCTAGAAAAGCCATAGACACTCAATGCCAGCCCGTGAAAGCAGTCACAAGGACTGTAGCCTACAGAGCGACAGTGATGGAGCTGCCCAAGGTCATCAGAGCCCACTTCTTGCATCAGTGTGCCCTATATACAAGACGTGGAGTCAAAGAAGACTATTTTGGAGCTTTAAGATTTAATGATTTTCCTGCCCAGTTTCAGATTTGCATGTGGCCTGTGGTCCTTTTGTTTTAGGCCAATTTCTCCCATTTGGAATGGGAACATTTACCCCAATGCTTGTACCCCTATTGTATTTTGGAAGTAACTATCTTGTATTTTATGTTACAGGCTTATAGGCAGAAATGACTTGACTTTTCTCAGATGAGACTTTGGACTTGGACTTTTGGGTTAATGATGGAATAAATTATGATTTTGGAAGCTGTTAAGAAGGCATGATTGGTTTTGAAATGTTAAAAGAACATTAGATTTGGGCAGTGCCCTGGGTGGAATGATATGGTTTAACTCTCTGTCCCCACCCAAATCTCAAATCAAATTGTAATTTTGTTGTTTCCCCCATGCTGTTATCATGATATTTCAGGAGTTATCATGAGATCTGACGGTTTAAAAGTGGCAATTTCCCCTGTACACTCTTTCCTGCCAGCATGTAAGGCATGCCTTGCTTCCCCTTTGCTTTCTGCCATGATTGTAAGTTTCCTGCAGCCTTCCCAGCCATGTGGAACCATGAGTCAACTAAACCTCTTTTGTTTACAAATTACCCAGTCTCAGGTAGTATCTTTATAGCAGTGCAAACATGTACTAATGTAATACTCTTGATCTCTTTTCCCTGAATATTATTGTCCAACTGGATAGACTTCCCAGGAGCCACATTATAGTCTTTAGAATTTTGAACAAAAAGCCTGACAGGCTCACTATTAGTTTTGCTTTTGGACAAAATACATACTCTTTTCCTGCTCCAATGATTTAAATATATAATTGAAAATTTCTATAAATAACATTAGTCGTTAAAAACCAGTTTTTCATTTTATATTTAATATATTGAAGTTGAAGAACTATTCTATATTTAAACCCTATAAATCCAAATTCTGAGGGTTCTCTTACAAACTCACATTTTTTTGACACACATTTCTTTTAAAATTTTTAAAAATATACTCAACAGGATCTAATGCATGCTTCCAATATTCAGTTTTCCTACCTTTTCACTTAAAACCACAAATTTATTAATCCTAGAATCTTTCTTCCAAATTATTGCAGACAAATTATAACACATATTTCACAATTTTATATATGAATGATTGTTTCTTAAACCTCCAATAATAATTTTCTCACTACCTCTGTCAGGTCCTGAAGTCAATGCCATATATTTTAGCATTTTTTTTATTGCAGGATCCCCTTTCTAGGAACGTATTTTTAGAAGAGTCTTTACTAGATTGTGCTGGAATAACAATTAGCAAGTGACTCCAAAAATTTCAATTATTTCTTACACAAAATAGAATGGACATGAAGCTATTTGGGACATAGGATTCTTTAGAGGTGGGAGAACCACGTAAATTCTCTTAAGCTTCTGCTCAGTACTGACACATTGTCATTATACTGGAGTATGATGAGTCCATGAATGACACTGCTAAAGCACAGTAAATATACATCAACTCCCGGGATTCACATAGCAATGGGATGAGATGCATAATCATCTTACTTTAAAGGGATGAACTGGTGGAAATGAAATACAATTACCACCAATTATTATGTTTTTTGGTACCCACCATGTTCATATTTATATAGGTTGGTTGTTTGAATATAGATATAGAACCCAAAGTAATATTTTCTTTTTGTAATAGGTTGCATGCAAGTTTAAAAATTCCACAAATTATTAATTATATGAAAAATGCTTTTGACACATCTCAGTATATTCCATTTAATACATCTTAATTCATTATGATTATTATTAAAATAATGCATGCAATTGTTTGAGCCCTCTGATGATGATATTTCTGTTCTTGAAAGAATTCAAATATCTAACTAAGACTGGATACCTTGTTTTGACTATTTGAAAAACAAACTAAAGAAAGTGTCCTGTCTCTAGTCATACTTCTTGCACATGACCTTGTTTTCACTTATTTCCTTCAGAGTGCCCTTATTTATCATTTATATCCAAGATAAATAAAAACTTGTAATACCACCATACTTTTTCATTTTTATTTCCAGCACTCAAAAGAAGTGTTATTTAAAAGAAGTGATAAAAATGTAAGAAGCTTAAGAAAATTACAATGGCATAATATAAGATGTTAATAACACTGAATTTTACAAGTTTTCATATTTATTTTACAATTTTTATTTAAATTATTTTCTGACACTAGAAAATCCTAAGCCTGGCTATATCATACTCATTTAGTAACAATTTCCAAAGCATATTTCATAGATTAAAGAGTTATTACTCAATGATGAAGGGCAAGAGTAAATGAATCCTTAGGTAAAGGAAAATATTCGAAAGTTCTCTCTACTTTTCATTCAGTACATTTTACTACATATTAGAAACAAATGGGCACAATGCAGTTTGAGGACACATGAATTTTAGGGTTAAGTCATCCTCTAGAACAATATGAATGAAGAAGAATGATGTCCATCTTCCTAAGCAGCATTGTAGCACTTAAGAATAATAGAATCAAGTCAACAATTACAATATTCCAAATACACTTTTAGAAAACATTTTTACTCTGCTCCATGACTTTTATTTACAAGTTTTATTTGGAAATGAATTTGCCTAGAAATGCTGTTTATTTTCAACATTATATTCTCTCAGTCTTTCGTATTACCAGACAAAATAGTTTCATTTTGTTGAATTTAAGATAGTTTACAAATTATTGTATGTACAAACTTGCTGTAGCTTAATGATCCAGGCATAATTTATCTAGAGAATATATGTAGCATTTACATGCATGATCCAAAGTTTTACAGTAGTTGTAAAAAAGCACTATTATTCCTTCAATAACTAAGTGATTTCTAATAATGAAATTCTCTATAACCTTTGAAACCATGGCTATTTTCTGGGTACTGGCAATTACTTGCACTAGTTTAATTAAATTAACAAACAATAACACATCATTATTTTCTATTGTCAGAGAAGGGGTTTAATATTGTATCTGCATTCTTATCCATAAAATAAAGTTACGTATTTTTCAAAAATTTGTAAAGAACAGAAATTCAGAGTTTGAAAACTGAAATAGTAAAATAACTACAGGTTTGACAATCGTATACAACAACTTGTGCTGATAATTGTTAACAAGTACATTTGTACAATTGATTGGAACAATGAGGATGAAATGATACTCCTGAGTATGGTCTAATAGACATTTTAACTCCTAGGCAGATCTCAATTCTTTGGAGGAATTAAATGTCTGCAGAGAGAACCACAATATGCTTTAATTGCTATCACTGAAATCTCTAAGCAACTTATGATTTTTCTCATGTGGAAGAATGAAGTGCACCCCATCATTAATTTTAAAGCATCATTTCCTCTTTTAAGAGTCTATAAAAGTTATTGTAATTATCCTGCTGATTTTACTAAAATTAGCATTCTTAGTTTTATGTTTAAAAAAAAATCATAAAACAGTTATCACATTTTCTGGCTCCATCATTGCCAGAGAAATATGTTGAAGTAGCACGGTAACCTCCTGGTCTATTAAGGCTAAGGAGAAACAAAATCACAAAATAAATGTCTTAAATTCTCATTGTCTACATCTACTTGCAAAGTAAAACATTATGAAATTTAAGTATAGTTATCTTTATTTATGTATTTCTTTTTAAAATTTTAAAATTTATTTTTTAAATTGATATATAATGATTGTATATATTGATGAGGTAGACAGTGATCTGTCAATACGTATGTATAGTGGTTTGATCGCTGTACTTAGCATACCTATAATCTCAAACATTTGTTATTTCTTTGTATTGGAAAGACCCAATATTCTCTTTCTAGCTGTTTGAAACTATGTAATATATTATTGTTAACTGTAGTGGTAAGCAGTGGAATGGAACACTAGAACTAATTCTTTCTAGTTAGCTGTGAATTTGTGTGCTTTAAGAAATGTTTTTCTATTCTCCCAATTCTCCCTACTCTTCCCAGCCTCTAGTATCCTCTATTCTACTTTTCACTTCTGTGAGATCAACACTTTTTTTAGCTTCCACATGTGAACGAGAGCAGGTGCATTTAACTTTCTATTCCTGGCTTATTCACTTAACATAATGTCCCCCAGTTCCTTCCATGTTGCCGCTATTCCAGGATTCCAATTTATAATGGCTGAATAGTATTCTACTGTTTATATATACATTTTCTTTATCCACTCATCTATTATTGGATACCTATGTTGATTCTATATCTTAGCTATTGTGAGTAGGGCTGCAATAGACATGAAGGAGCAACTAACTCTTTATTATACTGATTTTCGTTTATTTGGATAGATGTCCAGTAGTGAGATTGCTGGGTCATGTGGCAGTCCTATTTGCAGTTTTCTGAGGAACTTTCACACTATTCTCCATAGTGGCTCTACTAGTTTATATCCCAACCAACAGTGTTTAAGACTTCCCTTTTCTCCACATCCTCACCACCATTTGCTGTTTTTTGCCTTTTTGAACTGGGGTGAGATGATAATTCTTTGTGATTTGGATTTGCGTTTCTCTGATGATCAGGGATAGTGAGCATTTTTTCATATGTCTGTTGGCCATTTCTCTGTCTTACTTTGATAAATGTCTGTTCAGATTATTTGCCCATTTTAAAATCTAATTTATTGCATTTCCTTTGCTGTTGAGATGTTTGACTTTCTTCTGTATTCTGAATATCAATCCTCTGTCAGATGAATAGTTTGCAAACATTTTCTCCCATTCTGGAGATTGCTTCTTCACTCTACTGTTTCCTTTACTGTGTAGACACTTTTTAGCTTGATGTAATCTCACTTTTTCTTGTGGCCTGTGTTTTTGAGGCCTTACTCGTAAAATATCCTCCCAGACCATTGTTTTGAAATATTTATCCTATGTTTAATTCTAGTAGTTTCCTAGTTTCAGGTATTACATTTAGGTCTTTGATTTATTTTGAGTTTATTTTTGTACTGTGTGAGAGGTGAGGGTCTAGTTTTGTTTTTCTGTATATGAATATCCAGTTTTCCCAGTTTCGTTTATTGAAGAGAGTGTTCTTTCCCTAATGGATGTTCTTGACACCTTTGTTAAAATCACTTGTCTGTAGATAAGTGGATTAATTTCTGTGTTTGCTACTCTGTTCCCTTAATCTATGTGTCTGTTTTTATGCCAATACCATGCTGTTTTACTTACTACAGGTTTGTTGTATGTTGTTGTCTGGTAGTGTGTTACTTCCAGCTTTGTTCTTTTTGCTGGGGAATTTCTTTGGTTATTCCGGGTCTTTTGTGATTTCATACAAATTTTAGGATTTTTCTTCACTACATCTGTGAACAATGTCTTTGGTATTTTGACAGGAATTACAGTGAATCTGTGGATTGCTTTTGGTACTATGATCATTTAAACAATATTAATTCTTCCAATACATGACCATAGGATATTTTTTCATTTGCTTTATCCTCTTCATTTCCTTTCATTAACATTTTGTAGTTTTCCTTGTTGGTGTTTTGCACTTCCCGGGTTAGATAATTCCTAAGTATTTTTTTTTCTTTTTTTTCTTAGCTGTGGTAAAGGAGATTACTTTTTTGATTTCTTTTTTAGCTAGTTCATATTTTGTGCATATAAATGCTCACTATTATTGTACGATGATTTTGTATTCTGCAACTTTACTGAATTTGTTTATCAGTTCTATGAGTTTTTTGATTGAATCTTTAGGTTTTTCTTTTTTTGTTATATGTTAAGTTATGGGATACATATGCAGAATGTACAGGTTTGTTACATAGGTATACAAGTGCCATGGTGGTTTGTTGCACCCATCAACTCGTCATCCACATTAGGTATTTCTCTTAATGCTATCCTTCCCCTAACCCCCAACCCATGTCATCTGCAAACAGGGAAAATTTGACTTCCTCTTTTCCAATTTGGATGCCTTTTATTTCTTTCTGTTGCATGATTCATTTGGCTAGGACTCCTAGTACTATGCTGAATAAGAGTGGTGAGACTGGGTGTCTTTTTCTTGTTCCTGTTCTTACAGAGAAAGATTTCAACATTTCCCTGTTCATGACGATGTTAGCTGTGGAGTTGTTCTTACAAACTCTGTCCTCAATCTTACTCCACTGTTATTCCATATCCCCACAGATTTAATCTAAAGTAAATTTATATTTAATATATGTATTTATGTGTGTGCTCCTTTCTACTTTGAATGGTTTACTGACAGTTTGAAGAAATAAAGCAATGCATATCTGGTCTCCATGATGATTTCATTATAATTCTAAACTACTGCCAAGGTCTTTGAATTGCAATGCAATCATGTGTGAATAAAACAATACCCATAATTTATCGCATCTAGTAAAAAAAATATAAAAAGTAAATGTGGAAATCCATGATATAGTGGGAAATATTCTCCAGGCGGAGATTCTTTGCAGTGAATGATATCAACAGGCTAGTGTTAAATACAGATAAAGATAATTGAACACATATATTGTAAACTCACCAGTTAATTCAGGATTATTGTTAGAAGCTGTCACATCAAGGACATGGAAAATAGAATAATGATATCGATTAGTCATTGTGTTTTGTGTATAGTTTTCACTCAGACTTATTTAAGATTTCAAGAAGGGACTCTTGTATACATTATTTGCTATTTTCTTGACTGATATGAAAGTTTATCATAGACCTGAGAAGAGCATGTCTTTACATATAATACAGTACATACACTACATGAAGATAATATTCCTGTTAATGTTATTTCATTGATTTTAATTCCTGTGATCATTGTGGTAGTCAGACGAGTTTTTAAAGTCTTTATATATCCTCTAACTGTGCCTCATTCACAACATTCTTCTAATAATTTTCTTCAGTAGATTATTCTCATTCTCTTGCACTTTATTTCATTTTTAAATTTTTATTTATTTATTTATTTTGAGACACTGTCACTCTATCACCCAGTCTGGAGTGTAGTGGGGCAACCTAGGCTCACTGCAACTTCCACCTCCTGGTTTTAGCTATTCTCATGTCTCAGTCTCCGGAGTAGCTGGGACTACGGCACACACCACCATACCCAGCTAATCTTTGTATTTTTTTTTTTTTTTTGAGACGGAGTCTTGCTCTGTCACCCGGGCTGGAGTGCAGTGGCCAGATCTCAGCTCACTGCAAGCTCCGCCTCCCGGGTTCACGCCATTCTCCTGCCTCAGCCTCCCGAGTAGCTGGGACTACAGGCGCCCGCCACCTCGCCCGGCTAGTTTTTTGTATTTTTAGTAGAGACGGGGTTTCACTGTGTTAGCCAGGATGGTCTCGATCTCCTGACCTTGTGATCCGCCCGTCTCGGCCTCCCAAAGTGCTGGGATTACAGGCTTGAGCCACCGCGCCCGGCCAATCTTTGTATTTTTAGTAGAGATAAGGCTCGCCATGTTTGCCAGGCTGATCTCAAACCTCCGGCCTCAAGCAATCCACCCACGTTAGCCTCCTAAATTGCTGAAATCACAAGTGTGAGCCACCACACCCTGCGCATATTGCATTTTATTTAATTCAGTGTTGAAAATAATCTCCCTGATTTTCCTTCTCTGTAATTCTGATTAAGACCTATTATATAACTACCAACTTGCAAAAGTTCCCTGAAAGTTGTGGTGAGTGATGTATTCCTAGTACCTTAAACTAGGCTAGCATAAAATAGGCTATAATTAAATATCTGTTAAATAAATAAATAAATGATATTCAGCTATGTCATTTGCTAAAATTGTCCCCAGTATCTAAAGTAGTCCCCAAATCCAACTTTCTCAACATTTTTGTGGTTTAAAGTCTCACCAGAGCTACTGTCATCTGTTTTCTGAACTATTGCAAAACTCTTCTGATTGATCTTTTTCTTCCCACTAACCTAGAGATCTACCTGCTCTGAATATTTATTTTACAGCTTTCTTAAAGCCTAATTGAAAAAAAAATAAACTATGCTTAAAGTGCAATTTACATTTTGATGTGTGTAAACACCTATAAAAATATAATCACAATCAAGTTAATGAAGACATCCATCACTCCAAAAGTCCCTTGTGCCCATTTTTTAATCACTAAATCCTGTATCTCAGCATCCCACACTGGATCCCCAGTCAAGTACTAATATATTTATTTGTCAATGAGATATGTTTTTACATTTTTAGCAATTTTACATAAATGAAATCATGCAATGTGGTGACTTTTGGATGTGCCAACTTAGTCTGAACTGGTGCACAGAAATCTTTATTTTTGTTTGTTTCTGATTGTAGAGGAATATAAATCCTCTTTGATGTTTCTTCCTTAGGCTTTGTTACTCACCTGAACACTTGCTGTCCAGTCTGCAAATCTTTTGGGTTCTCTTTCTTTGCAACTTCTTTTTATCCGGAACTCTCCTCTGTAAGCCCCAACCCCTTTGGCCTCCTCAGACACAATCCTATATTTTTGACCCAGTGAGACTATTGTGCTCAACGTACGTTTCCCTTCCCCTCGATGAAACCTGGTTACTCTTTCATGTAGTAAGCTGCAGCAATTTTAGGGCTGATTTCTTTTGTTTCCCAGTTTTCAAGGATCACTACCCTTCATTTTCTTATGTTCAATGTCTTAAAAAATACATTTTCTCATTCTTGTTGTTGTTGTTTCAGTCCAGAAGGTAATTCCAGTACCGGTTATTCCAACTTAAAAACAAGTAAAAATCAATATTGCTAAAAGTGTAAATTTAGCCTACTGTAGTGGCACATACCTGTAGTCCCAGCTACTTGGGAGGCTGAGGTGGGAGGATCACTGGAACCTGGAAGGCTGAGGATACAGGGAGCTATGTTTACATCACTGAACTCCAGCCTGGGCTACAGAGTGAGAATCTATCTCTAAAAAAATTAAATTAAAA
The DNA here is from genome assembly GCF_007565055.1 of Rhinopithecus roxellana. NCBI lineage: Eukaryota > Metazoa > Chordata > Mammalia > Primates > Cercopithecidae > Rhinopithecus > Rhinopithecus roxellana. The sequence goes on from NC_044556.1 coordinate 62,577,057, forward strand.
TAAAATAAGTTATTTCAATTGACCCCTTTTTTAAGTTTAATCAATAACATGTTAATAAATATAGAATAAATTCAAACTTAGTTTTTATTTTAAGACCTATAAAATTATTTCTCCAAGCTCATGTACCACAACTTGAACTTTTCAATTCTGTTCTAGCCACAGGGGCCTTACTTATTGCCTTCAAACAGAAAGCTCTTCTAATTCATTGTTCTCATACTCACTTTTTCATAACTCATTGTTCTGTACTCAGCTTTCCTTCTATGTGATATACTCTTTCCTCAGATTGCCACAGTTGCCTTTCTATTATCGTTAAGTTGTCAGTTACATTCTTGTGCTTCTAACCATGATGGAGGGGATTGTATCAGAGTAACTCACTAACTCCCCCACAGAGATACATATCAACTATGAGAACTGGATACAATATTTTGAACTGATATTTGAAGTCATAAGAGAGCATAAAAACAGTGAGGACTTGAGAGGTTATGATTCCAGAGAAAAGAGAAGCAATTATTCTCCGTGGTTTTTGCCAATTCTTATCATAGAGAATAAAAGTTGAACAAAAAGTGGCAGACTGGGACTTGACAAGGTCTCACTTAATAAAGAAGATGGAGCTTGCCATGAAGTAGAGAAACCCTAGCAAACACTCTTGCTTTCTTTGAGACCAGATAATGCTATGCCCTAAGGGCAATTCTAGGCTTAAAAGAAAGGATTATACCCTGGATGTGAGGGCAAACAAGGTGAAGATCAGTTTCAAGGAAACCTCCAATTAGCTTTGAGATGATCAGAGTTATTTGCTTATACTTATTCTGCATACTAGGTTACTTAATAAGAACTTTAAAATAACTAAGAGTAATATAACAAATAGAGAAAACATGGAAACATGGAAAACATAATTTATAAAATAGAGCCAGTGAAGATAATAGAGGTGAGTAATGACATAAAGGAAATTAAGGAGCTGTTAGATGGGTTTAATAGATTAGAAAACTCGGAATTTCAGTAGCAAATATCAGAACTGCGGCACACAGAAAAGTAGGAAAGAATACAGATAAGAAGGTAAGAGATGTATGGGTTAGACATTTACCAATATGTATCAATGATAACTCAAAGAAAAATAATAATTATCAATGAGAGTGTCACATAATTTTCCAAAATGAGCAAGAAAAAAAAAGACATAAATCTATAGATTCAAGTTGAATAAACTTTATCTACCCCAAGCAATATAAACACAAAGGAAAGCACACTAATGTGCATTAAATAAATCTTATGATAGCCAAAGAAAAGAAGAAAATAATTTTACAAACTAGCAAGAGGCTGGGCGTGGTGGCTCACACCTGTAATCTCAGCACTTTGGGAGGCTGAAGTGGACAGATCACTTGAGGACAGGAGTTCCCAACCAGTTTGGCCAACATAGGGAAACCCCATCTCTACTACAAATACAAAAAATTAGCTGGGAATGGTGGTACATGCAGGTAATGCCAGATACTCAGGAGGCTGAGACACAAGAATTGCTTGAACCCAGTAGGCAGAGGTTGCCGGGAGCCAAGATCATGCCATTGATTGTACTCCAGCCCGGGTAAAAGAGTGAGACTGTCTCAAAAAAAAAAAAAAAAAAAAAAAAAAAAAAAAAGGAAAAGAAAGGAAAGGGGGAAAAAGAAAAAGAAGCTTGAAATTGATAATTTACCTTCAAAGTAAAATTAAAATGCATAGGAGCTAACTTCTCAAGAAGTGATCAAAGGCAAAAGAAATTGCTGTTGTATCTTTAAAGTGGTGACAAAAATTAAATTCTTAAATAGAATTATATATGCGATAAATATACTTTAGATATAAAATGAAATGAAGGCATTTTCAAAAATAAACAAATCTGAGAAAATTAATAGCCAGCAAAATTTGCACTAAGACTAATAAGGAAAGTTCATTAGATAGAAGAATTCTGTTCCAAATAGAAATGTGATAATAAAGACTGGAATGTAAATCACCAGAAAGTGTAAATATGTTAGAAGTGTAAATTAATATTGACATTTTAAAATAATATTTAGAAATTTATGGTGAGTTTTAAACTATATGTAGAATGAATATAAAATACATGTCAATGACAGCACAGCAACCATTAAAGGAACAAATGGAATATGATGTTGTAAGGTTCCTACATTACCCGAAACATGGTAAAAAGGCCAACTTAAGGTAGACTTTGTAATAAGACAATGTTGTTTGTTATCTTTTCAGAAATTGCTAAATGAATACCAGAGACCTAGAAAAAAGTGAATTGATCAATCAAAAACAAGATGAGAAAAGTTAAAGAAACAAAAATATTTTTGACATATAGGAAATGAATATTGATATGACGGATTTAACCCAAATATGGGAGTACTTACATTAAGATACATACACAAAAATAAAACAAAGATTGTTGGAATTTGCTGGAATTGATTGAAATATAAATATATGCCACACACAAGACTGATCTCTTAAATATAATGACTCAGAATATTTCAAAATAAAAAGATAAAAAAAGATATTTCACAAAAAGACAAATAAAAAAATCATGAGTTCACTGGTTCAAAGACATAATCCCTTTTCAGAAAGGTCATAGTATTTTATTTATTTATGTCTCTCCCCACCCTCTTGCCAACAAGAATATAATCTGCATAAGGAGAACTGTAGGTGGATTCTCTAACTAAATAATCTAGAAGACTACTTGGTGCATAGGAAGTGCTCAATAAGTATTTTAAAACATTTTGTTATTTATTCCTTGTATATCAGTCTAATCTTCATTTTTATCCCCAAATGCTATTTCATTATACTTATTATTCTGAGGCACCTCTCTCTTGTTCTCATCAACCTGCCTTGCCTTAACCTGCACTTTTCATGTGAACCTTTTATTCTTTCATATATAGCTATACTCTAATCCTGGATAAAATCCAGTTTGTCTTTCCCTTATACCTGGGTGAGCTGGAACAATGCCTGATGATCTTACAATATCCTATAATCAATTCAATATGATTTTTAAAGTATTATCTATCTTTATATAGCCTACCATCTCACTTCTCTGAATATGGTTGCTTTCTATAACTGAAAAAAATGTAAATAGAAAATAAAAGAAAAAACTATTATCTATCTATTACCATTCCAGATTTATATGTATGTAAATAGAATTTAAAGCATATGAAAAAAATTCAGTTTCTATCCACAATAGCTTAAAATGTTTAGAAAATATATACAGTTCAAATAGATTTAAAGCAAAACTGATGTAGTTTCTCCTTAATGAAGACTAAAATCAACCTTCAGCAAAGTACAAGTGCTGATTTTCTTTAGCCTAGGGTGCAGAAAATTATGTGGGCCAGGCCTAGGACCTAATAATCAAAGTGTCCAAACTCTAAGAATGGTTAATGCCAACCAAGAAAGCTCTGTTATGTGTATCAAAGTTCAGCTTTTCTGTTGCACAAGTAATTGTGGTTTTAGACCATGAATTTTAAGTCACTATAACTAGGCTCAAACACATCTTTATTAATCAAAATAGAAACCATTACAATCAATACATTTTTGCCAATGAGAAATAAGTTTGTTTATTCCTATAGCACAGAAATTCATGCTTTGGGGTTTGATGAATTCTTGGAAAGCATTTTCTGCATCCTGCTGGTTGTAGAAACATTTTCCCTGCAAAAAGTTGTCGAGATGTTTGAAGAAGTGGTAGTTGGTTGATGAGAGGTCAGGTGAATATAGTGGATAAGACAAAACTTCATAGCCCAATTCATTCAACTTTTGAAGTGTTGGTTGTGTGATGTGCGGTGGGCCATTGTCATGGAGAAGAATTGAGCTCTTTCTGTTGACCAACGCCAACTACAGGGGTTGCAGTTTTTGTTGCATCTCATAGATTTGCTGAGCATACTTCTCATATGTAATGGTTTTGCTGGGATTCAGAAAGCTGTAATGAATCGGTCCTGCAGCAGACCACCAAACAGTGGCCATGAACTTTTTTTGTATGTTTGTGCAAGCTTGGCTTTGGGAAATGCTTTGATGTTTCTTCTCAGCCCAACTACTAAGCCAGTCATTGCTGGTAGTTGTATAAACCCACTTTTTTTCCACACATCACAATCCAACTAATAAATGGTTTGTTGATTTTCTGCAGAATAAGAGAAAAATGACACTTCAAAACGATGATCTTTTAAATTTTTGCTCAGCTCATGAGGCACCCACTTTTCAAGTTTTGTAACCTTTCCAATTCACTTCAAATGCCAAATGACCGTAGAATGGTCTATGTTAGGTTCTTCGGCAACTTCTTGTGTATTTGTAAGAGGATCAGCTTTGATGATTGCTCTCAATTGGTCGTTGTCAACTTCCAATGGCCAGCCACTATCCTTCTCATCTTCAAGGCTCTTGTCTCCTTTGCAAAACTTCTTGAACCACCACTGCACTGGACATGTGTTAGCAGTTCCTGAGCCAAATGCATTGCCGATGTTGAAAGTTGTCTCTGCTGCTTTGTGACCCATTTTGAACTTGAATTAGAACATTTCTCAAATTTACTTTTTGTCTAACATCATTTTAATAGACTTAAATATTTTAAAAAAGCAAGTATTAAGTCTCAAACAAAAAAAAGCTAGAAATGTACATTAAAATGATATATCATAATCACATTTATTTAAGAGTGTATTTCAATATCAAATGGCAAATTTCAACAATGCAAAAACCACATTTACTTTTGCAACAACTTACTAGAACTCTGATAACTGAGATGGGTACATCCAAATGGATGCCTAAGAAAATTTTCAAACTCTGGACTCCCAAACCACTGGAGCTTTGAAAAGGGGCTCATCTCTCTCTTAAGTATAGAATGCTTACTTAAAGGCAGTAAAAAGGCTTGTCTCCTATGAAACAGTATTTTTTCCTTCAGGATTTGCCCAATCCTTCCCTGCTGTACACTGGACTTAACTAATGTTAAGTCACAAAATAACCCAAATGACAACTGTGCAGTCTCATGAAGAAGGAAAGTGACTGTATCGCAAAAAAATCTAGTCATAATGTCCCTGGGGGAGCACAAGTAGAATTTGATTTTGATAAATCTTGATCCAAGAGGATAGAATACAAGGTTGCATATGGCATAATTTAATTATTTGGGATAAAATTTTTAAATTTTAATGCTCTATCAAGAGTCCCAAGGGATAGTATAAAGTGGTTACTAGGATAGTTCTAGAAGGTGGAAAAGGAATAAACACGCTAAGTGAGGTCAAAATGCCAACATTCCCGTTGCAGATACTAGGATAAGTTATTTAAAAGGTCAAGGAAATTGAACTGCTTGAATGGTAATACTGTAGAAAGTCTTGCCAGATGATTATATTCCATAGGCAGACCTGGAAAAGTCAATATTTGTCAAGGCCGTAAGAAATGGAATCATTAAAGTGTTCATTAATGAGAACAGCACCAGCATTTTCATTGACTTCTCTACTCTCCATCAGTAACCCAGGGCTGACGGCAGGAGAGACAGTTACAGAACCCAGAACAATAACAGAAGTAGAAATTAGTGAATGCCAAAACTGTAGTGCTCTAGTAAATGTGCTTAGCCACCAGAAGCCAGGTAGATGCAATTATTGTAAAGAGCAGCAGGGTTAGATTAGCAGCCAAGAGCTCCACCTAACCCACAGATACTTACATAGGCAGCAAAAAAGAGTATTATTTAGCCTGTACAATGAGGAGAAATCAAGGAGGGATGACCTTTGATTTTTATATCTTAAAGCAACACAATTACCTGCTAATATTTCAGATCTGTTATCGTTTTCAGACTCCAAAAAAAGTTATCAAATTAAGGCCAGATCTTCAGAAGAAATAGCCCGCAACACCATGACAAAAAGACATGCTAATGATTCTTCCAGCCTCCCTTAAGAGGGATTCATGACCATTTACTTGGGTAACTCCATTAAAAAAAGGAAAATGCCTAAACATTTACAGAATTGTTTTCCTGAGGGTATCCTTTGACATTAATACCCGAAGATTTGAAGCACCACTGTGGCTCCCTTTTAGCCTAGAGACTTTTGATGACAGGTAATAAGTTTATTCCTTGACATGGTTCAACAAATAGTGGGTCCACTAGGTCCTGAAACTCATCTGTTAGTCATTTCCCAGGTTCGAGACTTTATGATTGGGGTTTTTATAACTAGTTGTTGGTGCACTTCCCACATTAGGCACTTGGGCTATAAGATAAGAGCTATCAGAAAGGGTGATACCAAATGGAAACTTCTATAACTAACAACCAAGATAATAAACTAAAAGTAATATTACATCATGGGGTAAGATGGCAGACAATCACTGCACCTTGTCAGGTCTAAAGAATACAGGGGAGGTAGCTTTCAACATTTTTTAAAATAAATTTATCTGGCTGCTGCAGAAACCAGATTGATTCCAGAGAATGACAACAGACTATCCAAAATTTAGTCAAGTTGTAGTCCCAGTTGCAACTGCCGTGTCATATGTTGTATTTTTTTCTCGAGAAGATTAATACAATCTAAAGTACATACTAAAAGCCACCAATTTGAGAAATAATTATTTTCCATTCTGATAAGAAAACAGATCAGAAACAGCCCTCACATGAAATGGACAACAATATGCATTTAGTTTTGTCATAAATCAACCTTCAGCAATTCTATATGGAGAACTGAATCTTCTAGATACCACTCTCAATATCACGTTGATTCATATGACATTGATATAGCAAGAAGAAAGAAATAGGAGATGTGCTTACTTGGACCTTTTTCTCCAGGTAATATTGTGTCATTTAAAGCTTTTAATAAGAAGAATGGCTTGGTTGGAATTACACTTTAAATAAAATGCTGAGATCTTCATGGGGAACAGGTTTTACCTAAATACAACTTGAGACATAATAAGATAATCAGGAAGAAAGAGAGAGAGAAGAAAGAAAGAGAAAGGAAGGAAGTAGGGAAGGAAGGAAGGAAGGAGAGAAGGAAGGAAGGAAGGAAGGAAGGAAGGAAGGAAGGAAGGAAGGAAGGAAGGAAGGAAGGAAGGAAGGAAAGAAGGAGGGAAGGAAGGAAGGAAGGCAGAAAGGAGGAAGGAAAGAAAGAAGGAAGGGAAGAAGGGAAATATCTCAGTGCGTTATAATAAACAGCCCCTGGTAGATATAAATGAATGTTGTGTCAAAATCCTAGCAAGGCATGGGACCTGGCATACTCAATTGAGATGAAGAGGAAACAGCCATATACTCAATATGAACAAAGATAATTTAATGAAGTTCCAATTTCAAAGTATTTAAAGTTATGAAAATAAGCAAGCATTGCTGACGTACTTAATAAGACCTCCTAGAAACCAGAAGTCTTAGTATATTTGGCCTGGTGGCAGGAGGAGGGGAACAGGGCGAGTGGAGTTTAGATGAGAACTGTGGGAGAAGAGTCATCAGAAAGAGGCTCTAGTCTTAAAGACACCAAACTACTGTCTGTGCCATGTGGTAAATTGGAGAGGATGTATGTATCTACACATATACACACACATACATACACCACACACACATACACACACAGTTATATATATATGTATATATGTTATATACATACATATATGTGTATATATATATATAATTTCTAGTAGAGATGGACATGGTAGGAATGATAGAGAAACAAGTGTTTTCTCTCTTTCATGTTTACCCTTTTCTCTCCAACATGATGTATTTAGGAAGGGTCAGCAAGAAAACTATCAGCTGGGAGAATACAGCAGGATAAATCTCTGCCAAAGCCCTGAGGGAAGACAGTGTGTCAGAGGAAATCTCAAAACAGAGGCCTGTATAAAATACATTTTCTACTGGGAAAGGTAGGAAAGTCTGGCAGCTGGCCTCTGCCAATGTCATCTGTGGTATCATACGTGGTGGAACCGGCGAGAGCAACTAGGTATCTCAGCCCTCATAAGCTGATAATTAAAATCATGCTTGCACACCATTTTAGATGATTTATTTTTAATACACCATTGTTTTGAATGTTTTCAGGCAGAACTTATTAAAATGTCATACCATACACTGTAACAATTGGTGAATAGGGTCTTAGACCAAGTGTTGTTTGATCTTGATGTCATCCATACATTAATAGCTATTTTAAATTGAGTAGCTAGCTGCTTTATTAAAAGTATGGCAATGAATGATTTTCATTCTTTATCTGATTCAATCTTTACCATACTTTGAGGTATTTATTATTAACTATAGTAGTTCCAAGTGAGAAAACTAAAGCTAAGAGAGGATAATTGAAGGTAGTATAGAAAGTAAGTGAACTCATCGATTTTTGATTCAAGGATTTTATGTTTAATGACTCAGCAACAGTTTTTATATGACCAGATTATGTAAAGTAATTGGAAAGATAAACATTTTACTCAAAAATAGTTATGCAAGACAGTATGTAATAAAATAAAAATAGTTTCACCCAGAAAACAAATGATTATAGAGTTAACTGATAACAATACAAAATAAAGACATTAAAATTGTTAGAAATAATTTATGAGATGTTAAAGAGTAGACATGATTTGAGTTTTTTTTTTTTTTTTTTTTTTTTTTTTTTTTTTTTTTGATGGAGTCTCGCTCTGTCACCCGGGCTGGAGTGCAGTGGTGGGTTCTCAGCTCACTGCAAGCTCTGCCTCTCGGATTCACGCCATTCTCCTGCCTCAGCCTTATGATTAGCTGGGATTACAGGTGCCCGCCACCACGGCCAGCTAATTTTTTGTATTTTTAGTAGAGATGGGGTTTCACCATGTTAGCCAGGATGGTCTCGTTCTCCTGATTCAAACTCATGATTCACCCGCCTTTGCCTCCCAAAGTGCTGGGATTACAGGCATGAGCCACCGTGCCTGACTGACCATTATTTGAATATTTAAGAATGAGTGAGGTGAGATGGTTTAAGAATCTTTAAAGACGGAATAAATATCATTGTTGATGTTTTGGACATTCTCCTTCCTAAAGCTGATCTCAAGTGAGTCACGATTTTATCTCTGTGATTCCATGTTTTATTGTACTCATATATTCCTTAATTTCTTACCAAAATTATTTATTTCTTGGTAAATAAGAAAACTTTTGTAATGTTTGCAAAATTGAGATATTCTGATTAGATATAAAGGAAAGAAATTTATTGTATGCCTAGCTGTGTCTTACTTGTGCAGCCTGATGAAATTTCGTAAATCACAGAGTACCTTTGGGTCGCAATAATCAAAGAGCTTCCCTAAAAGTAGATTACAATAATTATACCGTAATACTTTCTATTTAAAATATCTTACATGATATAAATGATAAACTATAGTGTTTAGTAATAAAAGGCTTAATTCTATTATTTTTATGAGTAAGAATATTTTCAAAGTTGAAATTACTTTCCTATGCCTTTTCCTTCATAACGATCTGAACAGCTGATTTGTGATTTTCTGTCACAGTTGGATGGTGTGCACCCATCTAAGAAATGACAAACATAGAGACCTTTTGGAACAGATGGAACGCACCCATGGATGGTTTCATCTACCTAGGGGATGGATAAATTAACTGAGGAGTTTGGATTCTGATATTGAAATAGTGGCTTGCTAGCGTTGCTGCAGAAGTAAGTCATCGATGACAGCTGCTGTTTTTAAGTATTTTAAACTCTTAGTGATGTCTGAGTTATTAAGGCTCTTCATTTTACATTTGGAAGTTTCTTGTTTGCTTTTGTTGTTGTTTTTGTTTTTTTTCTTTTTTCGCTGTTTTCTTTTTAAAAATTTTCTTAAGTGTTTTTATGGTGTGGAGGAAATATGTTGGAGTGTGAATGGGAGTAGAGATAATACATTGTGGTTAAGAAAAAGAAGGGGCTGTTTATAAACTAAATACAGTACGCAGCTTCGAGTGTTGCATTTTCTTTGATTACTCTATTAAAACTTCTCATACATAATTTCTTTTGTTAGAAACCCTCTAATATTACCCTATGACACCTGCCTCACCTATATTCCTAACTGTATGAAATCCAAGAACCTAATTTGGTATTTCTCTGCTTTCCACCATTTCATTTCCTTTTTTTTTCCAGAATATCTAGGATTATTTCTATAATGAAAACAAAATTATCTTAGAGATATTATCTAGCCTTGTTTCATTTTTTAAGAAATTCCTAACCTTATGATTCCATCCTGACTTTATGTTTAGATTATTTTTGATTGTTTTGAAGTCTGATTTTAGGCCATACTGGTCCATACCCTGCTTTTTAAATTCTTAATGAATTAGGATGCTAAGTTTAGGCATTTTTTAAGTTATTCTGTTACATCTTGCTTCCTTATTTACCATCCCAATTAGTAACAAGTAAAGCTAATTTACACACTAATTAAATTTGTGGATATTGCTAAATTGGGAGTAGTCATTAGCTGAAGAAAGAACAGTAACACAAAGTGTTATAATGACATAGAAATGTGAGAAGAAAAAATTTTAGAATTGTTCAACTTGAGAAAATGTGATTTGTTAAGTAAATAATGGAACAGGGCTTTTTCTTTATTAAAAATGTTTGCATGTATATAAATTCTGATTACAACCCTAGAGAGTAATGAACAGGTAATGATTGTTTACTTGAGCTTTGGAAAATAGGGAACTTTTGGTTGCCAGTACATAATGCCTTATCTGCATAAGACCATGTGGAGTAAATTATAGCTATCTGTCACTCCACTGATTGCTCGTTTTCTTTCATGTTGCATTTAAAGTGTAATTTATTTGAATACATAACACTATCTTACTATTTGGAGCAATGTACATGATTTTTAAGACAGGAACTGTAGCTCATAACTGTTGAAATGAACAAGATTTATGTTAAAGCTAATAACGTTAATTTTTACCTCAATTTCCCTCCCTATGTATGTTGCGTTAAAGAAATACTAGGGAAACATATTTTATTTATTAATTTTCCTAACCATGGTTATCTAAATCAAAAACATTAACAGAAACCTAAATAAACAGCATAATTTTCTAAGGCTAATGAGATAATGATAATAGCAGAACATAGTAAATGTGTATATGTTAAGCAGTTATAATAATGACAAAAATGTGCATAGCACATATATAACAAGTATATACAAATTGAGATGATCAAGAAACAATTTTCATTTAGTATGAATAAACAATTACATTCAATCAATGAAATAATGAGAAAGTCATGGCATTTTGCAACTTAAGTAGGTGGCATTAAAAACCAAAAAATAAAAATAAAATAAAATAATAAATTAAGAGCTGAAAGAGCTATAGGGAAATTCAATCTACAAAATAATAAAATATTATATTAGTAAATAATCTGTGAGTTTTGGGCTAAGAGAATTGTGACCAAGAAGTGAATTTTTATAGTTTATGGGTAGAACTAAAGCCTCCACTTAACTACCTTGAATTACATTCTAATGCTATTGCCACTGTACCCTATAGCCATCATACTGTATTCCATAAGGCCCATATTTCTCCTATATCTAGATATTAATAACTCATCACTAAAACAGGAGTGATCTGTAGCTTATTGGAACTTGGATTAATCTATCAACTATGAAAATAACCTTTTTCTCAGCAACTCCCTGAAGATTATAATGTATATGGTAGTCCTGTTTTGAAGAACTTGCAACTAGGCTCTATGGATTTAAAAAATTTGAAAAATACAACAAAAATAAGTAGTGGTAGTTGTTCATCTCTATACAACTATTTTTAAAAATATTATATTTAATTTCAGAAAAGAAAGAGTTCACTAAATAGAATCATTGGTTAAGGCTTTATTATTTGATAGAAAAACTTCAAAGCACAATAAACTATGAATCAGTAAAAAAGAAGAGAATAGCATTATACATGGAGGGACTTGAATTAAAAACTACTTAGCTTTAGAAAAAGTATCTTACTTATCATGGATAATTTTATTTAAATAGATATTATTTTAGATATAGTATGAGGATTGTTCATAAAACACTTTTAAATAGAGAATAATTTATTACTTTAAACTTTCAGATATCTTTGAGTTTTTGATATTCAGAAGGCAGTGTTCTAAGTCCTACAAGGAAATTAAGAACTCCTTTGTAGAAAAAAATTTGGAAATACATTTTATACCATGGTCAAACGTTCCACCTGAGCCTTCAGCAATATGAATGATTTCAACAGCAATGGCCTTAAAATTTGACCAATGAAAGAAACTGAGTTCTCAATTAGGTAGTAACACTGCCATGGACTATTACTTTGTGGAGCTCCATGAATTAAGCAGATATATAATTAAATTTTTGGTATTTGATGAGATGGACTGCTACTCATTAAGGCCGAGCAGAGTTCCATAAAATGGATTTGCGAGGAAATTCCACGTTGCGTCCATAAATTGTGGCATTTAAGAGAAAGTCTGAATCAGTAAAACTCATTTTTGGGAGCATACGCAAACAATTACTTCCTGATGTAATTTAGCTAACTCTGCATCTTCTCTGTTTCTTCGGTGTCATTCTTGATCTGATGACTGTGTTTCTCTTATTATATTTCAAAACCTAACCCCATAGACAAGACCGAGACTAAAAGTTGCATTTGGCTGTTTATTACTTGCTTTCTTCACCTGTCTACATGGTCAAGTACAGCTAAATCTACCTCCATTATTCTTTATCCAGCCAATAACACTGATTTAATAAAGTTGAGTTATTTCTTATTTATGGCCAGCCAACTTCCAGCTTCTACTAGCAAATTGCCCTAATTTGAACTCTGACACTCAATATAAGCATTTAAGTTTTGTGGGCATAAGTATGGAACAAGGAAAGTGATATTTTAGAAGATTAATGTATCTAAAATTGCAGAATGAATTGAAACAGTGTGGAAAAGAAGAAAGGAGCCTATTACAATAGTTCAAACCTGGGGTGACATTAGCCTGAACTGAGTGAAGATTTTAGCTATACTGAGAAAAGCACAGATGTAAATACAATCATAATTTGAAAGGAAAAATCAACAGGAACTAGTGCTGACTACAGGAAAAAATATAAAAGAAAAAATGCTGCATGGTTTTGGAACCCTGTAATTAACAGGCCCAAGAATCAAGAGAAGAAACTGAGAAACCCAGAGAAGCATGTGATTCGTGGTAACAGATAGAATTGACTTATACATGCTGAATTTGAGGCTAAAGCATCCAGGTGGAGACATTCTGTATGATA